>NC_057814.1:296333197-296486428 GCF_018294505.1 Triticum aestivum | reverse complement strand
TACGATCTCGTGGTAGATCAACTCTTGTAACACTCATATTCATCAAGATCAATCAAGCAGGAAGTAGGGTATTACCTCCATAGAGAGGGCCCGAACCTGGGTAAACATCGTGTCCCCCGTCTCCTGTTACCATCGATCCTAGACGCACAGTTCGGGACCCCCTACCCGAGATCTGCCGGTTTTGACACCGATAGAGAGAAACGCGCATCGCTCGGCCCCCGACCACCCACCGTAACCGGGAACTCTCGGATATTTTCCTCGCCCTCGCTTCTACCACGGTTTTTTTCGTCATGGATGGCCCAAAGAATGTCATGCAGTTGCGTCTCCGGCCCGCCCAGGACGAAATGCTCATTTTCTGTCATGATTTTTTGTCATAGAAGTAGGAGCCCACCACATCTATGATGATACCGGGTTTTGTCACAATTATCATCATAGAAGTGTCATAAGTATGACAGAAAAAAATTTCATTCGGCCCAAAATGTCACGGATGTGTCTTTTTTTGTAGTGTCAGGGAAGGGCTGCATTAGCTCTCACCCATGTGGGAGGGCCCGTTTAGGATTGCCCGCGTCTCTAGGCCTGGCACCGCGCGCCTGGAGACGCAGGACGGGATCCCCATCCAGAATGCTTGGAACATCCAGCACCTCCGGAAGTTCTACCCATGAAGCAAGGCCCAGTGCTTGTGAAGGTCTCCACTCGTGACACTCTCACGTAATAATGAGTGGGGCTGTACACGCCCCGGAGTCTCCGGAGTGCCGCCCTCGGGCCTCGGGGGCTCCCTCCCACATCCTAGTGGCAGCACTTAGCTCCGCGCTGGTGAGAAGACTAGACTAGGCGCCGGACGTGGCTGTTCATTTGCTTGATTTCTGTAGTTGGTTTGCAACCTTTTAATGGAGTTGGAGTTCTAGCATTTCTCGATTGCCAAGTTGGGTTTTCTCCTTTTTGCTCTGCTCTCCTGTTTGTCTTGGATCAGGGAGAATGGCAGTTGCCCGTCGCTCTCCCTCATGCGCCTCACGCGGGGGTTGGGCAGGTGTGCGCGTGCGTTGGGCTCGCCCACGCCATGAACACACCTCGCCAAAGCCCTGTCACACTAGAGCCTCCGCTTCCTTGATCTTCGCAAGGCGCCCTCGAATGAGCTCGTGATATACGCAACCTCTTAAAGTCCATGCCCCCGGGTACTGCGACAGGCCACGCTAATCCATGACTAGCTCGTGCCCGAGGGCTCACGCAAGAAAGAACAAGACACCTGACAAGTTTTCTAACAAATCTGCAGCTTGATGATGTCTCTTGAGCCCAACGGCTCCTGAGTCGGCAGCAAGGGGGACCTCACCAGATGCTGAAGGGCACACCCTCGCGAGGTGGGAAACTACCGCGAGCTTACCAAGCTAAGTTATCCTACTGCACCTACTCGGAACATGAACACCACAGCAGAACACAAGAACAATAAACATAGCATAGTGGCATAAGTACCATGGTTCATTACACACCCCAGCAGGGCACTCTACTTTTTTCGAAATGCAGGAGAAAGGAAAGGTTAAATAGAAGCGGTCCGCACGACCACAACAGATCCGGAGGCCGGGCTCCGGAGGCCGTCGGGCTCAGCCCGAGCTTTCCTCCCGCTTCATCGGAGCATGGCGACGAGACGATCCGCCACCTCCCTCGAAGCGAGCACGGCGAAGTGGCGGTTGGTCGTAGCCACTGCTGCTCGTGCTCTCGCTGGAGGAGGGGCCGCCGCAGCTGGACGAGCCGCAGCCGTCGCCAAGGGCAAGCTCACCCTCAGCATCGTCATGGCCACCGTCAAGGCCAAGCTCATCGTCACCGCCGTCGTCCTCGGGGCAGCATCCTGTGCGACGGCCGTCTTCCCCAAACACCCTCACGTAGAGGGTTGTGACGCCGTCGTACTTAAGGTGGAGGGTGCACTGTTGGAAATATGCCCTAGAGGCAATAATAAATAGTTATTATTATATTTCTTTGTTCATGGTAATTGTCTATTATTCATGCTATAATTGTATTGTCCGGAAATCGTAATACATGTGTGAATACATAGACCACAACGTGTCCCTAGTAAGCCTCTAGTTGACTAGCTCGTTGATCAACTGATAGTCATGGTTTCCTGACTATGGACATTGGATGTCATTGATAACGGGATCACATCATTAGGAGAATGATGTGATGGACAAGACCCAATCCTAAGCATAGCATAAAAGATCGTGTAGTTTCGTTTGCTAGAGCTTTTCCAATGTCAAGTATCTTTTCCTTAGACCATGAGATCGTGCAACTCCCGGATACCGTAGGAGTGCTTTGGGTGTGCCAAACGTCACAACGTAACTGGGTGACTATAAAGGTGCACTACGGGTACCTCCGAAAGTGTCTGTTGGGTTGGCACGGATCGAGACTGGGATTTGTCATTCCGTGTGACGGAGAGGTATCTCTGGGCCCACTCGGTAATGCATCATCATAATGAGCTCAATGTGACTAAGGCGTTAGTCACGGGATCATGCATTGCGGTACGAGTAAAGAGACTTGCCGGTAACGAGATTGAACAAGGTATTGGGATACCAACGATCGAATCTCGGGCATGTAACATACCGATTGACAAAGGGAATTGTATACAGGATTGATTGAATCCTCGACACCATGGTTCATCCGATGAGATCATCGTGGAACATGTGGGAGCCAACATGGGTATCCAGATCCCGCTATTGGTTATTGACCGGAGAGGCGTCTCGGTCATGTCTGCATGTCTCCCGAACCCGTAGGGTCTACACACTTAAGGTTCGGTGACGCTAGGGTTGTAGAGATATGTGTATGCGGAAACCCGAAAGTTGTTCGGAGTCCCGGATGAGATCCCGGACGTCACGAGAGGTTCCGGAATAGTCCGGAGGTGAATAATTATATATAGGAAGTCAAGTTTCGGCCACCGGGAAAGTTTCGGGGGTTACCGGTATTGTACCGGGACCACCGGAAGGGTCCCGGGGGTCCACCGGGTGGGGCCACCTATCCCGGAGGGCCCCGTGGGCTGAAGTGGGAAGGGAACCAGCCCCTAGTGGGCTGGGCGCCCCCTCATGGGCCTCCCCCCATGCGCCTAGGGTTGGGAACCCTAGGGGGGAGCTTCCCACTTGCCTTGGGGGGCAAGGCACCCCCTTTCCCCCTTTGGCCGCCGCCCCCCCTTGAGATCCCATCTCCAGGGCCGGCGCCCCCCCAGGGGGTCTATATAAAGGGGGGGGGGGGAGGGAGGGCAGCAACCTACAGCCTTGGCCGCCTCCCTCCTCCCCTGCAACACCTCTCTCTCTCTCTCTCGCAGAAGCTCGACGAAGCCCTGCCGGAGACCCGCTACATCCACCACCACGCCGTCGTGCTGCTGGATCTCCATCAACCTCTCCTTCCCCCTTGCTGGATCAAGAAGGAGGAGACGTCGCTGCACCGTACGTGTGTTGAACGCGGAGGTGCCGTCCGTTCGGCACTCAGTCATCGGTGATTTGGATCACGGCGAGTACGACTCCGTCATCCACGTTCATTGGAACGCTTCCGCTCGCGATCTACAAGGGTATGTAGATGCACTCCTTTCCCCTCGTTGCTAGTAGACTCCATAGATGCATCTTGGTGAGCGTAGGAAAATTTTAAAATTATGCTACGATTCCCAACATGCACCTCCCGCTCAGGCCACGCGCACGGGCTAACGCCTGCCAGCTGCGGGTCAAGGCCACGTTCCCGGCGGCGGAAACTTCGACCCCGACCCATGAAGCCTTGCTGCAGAAACCGTCAGCCCACAGCCAGAGGCCGTCAAGGCCAGCAACCGGCAGCTCACCCGCGAAGAAGCGGGGGAGCGAGAGCCAGGTGCCGGTTGGCCTCTCCGACCACACAACAAACTACGGAAGCACCTCCGCCGAATGGAAGCGCGACCGAGGAGGCTGGACAACCACGGAGCGCCTCCCTCCATCACAGGGGCTGCTTCGCCCCTGGCAGCTCCCGCCGCGAGAAGAAGCGCCACCGCGGCCACTCGAGGCGCACCCGCGCCCCTGAGGAGCCACCGCAGGCGTCGCGGCATGCTTGCGGGGGCGACCTCGCCTCTCTTGGGCGGCGACGAGCCGGGCCCCTTCTTGGGGGCCTTCCCTTTCTTGGCAGCGGAGAAGTTCCTCGTCGGTGCCCATGGGTGCTACAACGTGATGGCGAGGCAAGAAGGAAGAAGAAGGAGCAGGTGGCGAGAAGATGGAGATGAGCAAGGGGGATCTGCCCCTCCCCTCCTTTATAGCCAGAGGGAGGCCAACCGCCGGCCTCCACGATCACACACAATGATGGTTTTTCTCTACATGCAGTAGAGTCTCGTCAAGTCAAATGGTTGCCGAGGCAGTGTGGGGAAGCGGAGACGCCCATGTCCCATCAATTGCCACAATGCAACCAAGGCCGCAGGCGGTTAGGGCCCGCGGTGCTCCATACTTGCCCCTTGGCTTCGCCCTGAAGCCAAGTCCGAGCGTGCTTTGGACCCGGGGGCTACTGTCGGCGTACTGGGAATGGGGGTACCCAGACTTGCCTGCCTGCGGCCCACGACGTGGCTCTGTCGACGACCTGGTATGGCCCAGCTTCAAGCACCAACAACTCAAGACCCTCGCGAGGGGCCAAGCCTCGCGAGGCGGATGACACCAAGACCTCCAAGAGGGGCAGCCTCCACAGGCTGGCTCCCGAGGAGCGGAGATATCTATGCAAGCTACACCTCGCGAGGTTCATATGACGTGAGCCATGACGACCAAGGCCAGGCGGGCGCCAGCGGGCGCAGTGTACCATTTTCCTCTTTGGTGCTAAGGAGGCAAGCGCAGGCGCGGGGTCCTGAGGAATCAAGCAAAGGTTTCCTTTCCGGTGCAACAAGACCAAGACCGCCAGGACGAAGGTCATTGCAGAGCCCACCGTAGCGTCACCACTAGAGGCTTTTGCAGGCTAAGACTACTTTTGTCAGGATAACTTGCACTAGTTGTCTCCCTTCGAATTTGGCCGTTGTGGGATCCCTTCCCGCCTACATTTGGGAAGAGGACCAAGGCCACTATAAATAGGACTTAGCCACCACCATAGAGGGGGGATCATTCGGACCAACCTCACACCCACCAGCTCATCGAGCACAAGAACACCTCACCTCCTGAGGTTGTTCCTCCACTGTACTAGTTCATCCTCAGCCCCTCGAGGCAATCCGCCACAAAGCTGGAGTAGGGTATTACACCGCAAGGTGGCCCGAACCAGGATAAAATGATGTGTCTCTTGTCCATTAGATTCATCGAGCTAGGCCATGGGATCGGGGAGCAGGCAGACTGGGGAGGACGAGTTCTTGGCACGCACCCCAGAGTTCGAATCTCTCAAGGGTCTGCGGAACCCTGAATCCGACAGGGGGTCCTCGAGTGTCCGAGCTGTGTGATATTGGCCGGACTAATGGGCTATGAAGATACAAGGCAGAAGACCTTCCCCCGTGTCCGAGTAGGACTCTCTTATGCGTGGATGGCAAGATTGTCGTCCGAATATGTAATCTCCTTCCTCTGTAAACCGACTATGTACAACCCTAGGCCCCTTCGGTGTGCATATAAACCGGAGGGTTTAGTCCGTAGAGACTATCAGAATTTACATAGGCTAGACAGCTAGGGTTTAGCCATTACGATCTCGAGGTAGATCAACTCTTGTAACCCCTATACTCATCAAAGTCAATCAAGCAGGAAGTAGGGTTTTACCTCCATCAAGAGGGCCCGAACCTGGGTAAACATCATGTCCCCTTTGTCTCCTGTTACCTTTGATCCTCAGACGCCCAGCCCGAGATCGGCCGGTTTTGACACCGACATTGGTGCTTTCATTGCGAGTTCCACTGTGTCGTCGGCAGAAGGTTCGATGGCTCATTCGATCATCAACAACGATGTTGTTTCAGAGGAAACTTTTCTCCCTAGTCAACTTTTTGTGTTTGACGGCATCGCTCTGCGTGCCAATTCAATTGGTCACCATGAACAGATCGACAGCTATGCCCCTGGTCATCAGATCAGGTTCGGGAGCCTGAATTATGTCGCTTTTATCCGAGGAGACTTGGTCTTCGAAGGGTTCACGGCCTCGACCGCTATTCCTCATCTTCAAGAAGGAAACCCGTTGGATCCATCATCAGGCACCGGTCAAAGACCAACTATCACCCCCACCCTGGCCTTCGATCTAGAGCAGACCACCTCATCCGAAGATGGGAGTTTGAAACCCACCAAACTCTCTCCTACTACGGAGCTCCGTGCCGGAGAGCCAGAGGCAGCCATGTTATCGGCGGACCTAAAATCAAACAGGACTCTCCCTGTCGTCGGAAAGCCGAACTCACCTTTGGATGCTAACTCCAAGATCTCGAGGTCTGCGTCCATTGAGCATAATCAGGTGGCGTTTACCATGCCCAGCTCTGCTGGTCCTCGGCTTCCCGTCCAGCCTTCACTCTTAAACGAGGCTCTGGACTTAATGCGATCTCTCGCCATCACAGAAGTGTCACCTCCGAACTACGCCCAGCCCGAACTAGGGGCTGAGTGCGGGGAATTTTGCGTCCCACCCACCACCCACTTGGTAGCCACTGTCGAGGACTTAACTGACATGCTCGACTACGCCTCTGAAGACATCGATGGTATGGACAACGATGCAGGAGCCGACCCAGGCCAAAATCCGCCTATCACCGGGTGTTGGATGGCCACCTCCGCATACGATGTGTATATGGTGGATATTCCTAAAAAGGACGACGATGACGGCAGAAAGGATCCGATTGAGGACAAGCCCGTCGAAGCACCATCAAAATGTCAACGTTAGTGGTGCCGCTCCAAATCGCATCACGAAAAGGAAAGGAACACCGGCACCGGAGACAACAACACTCCGGATGATGCCGAAGATCCCGAAGACCCCGCCGAGCCTGCGTCCGAGCAGGATGAATGGGAGGAGGGACAAGTTAACCCCGATGAGCCTGTTGGGAATGAGGATTCGGAGGATAGTAACTATCTACCGGTCTCCGAGGAGGATGTCAGCCTCGGCAACAAAGACTTCAACGTGCTAGAGGAACCCCTCGAGCAAGAGCGCTTTAAGCGACAGCTAATCGCAACTGCGAGGAGCCTAAAAAAGAAACAACAATAGCTTCAAGCCGAACATGATACGCTCAACGACTGATGGACCCAGGTCCTAGCTGCCTAGGAATACGGCCTCGAGCGCACAACAAAGAGTTATCCGATGCGTCGGCTACTGCCACAATGCGATGATGAGGCCCTTGAGCCAATACCGTCAAGATACAATCACGCTGATGAACCAGGCCGACCACCACATGGACAAGACAAAGCGACTGCCTATGCCGAACACCAACCCGCGCCACCTCACCGTCGAGGAAAAGAGGTAGCGGCTCTGGGCTACACCTCTGACTTACGCCAGGACCTAGACAATAGAACCGGTCAGGCTAGATCAATCTATGGATCAAGGGGGTGTGCTCCAACGCGAGATGACGGCCATCAAGCTTGGCACGGTAAGCATAACCACACTCAGGCTGAAAATCGAAAACGGATGTCATCCGAACTCCGTCATGACGTTGCCCAATATAGAGGTGCCGCACACCCCTTATGCTTTACCGATGAGGTAATGCAGCACCAGTTCCCAGAAGTGTTTAAACCCGTAAATATTGAAGCATATGATGGAATGAAAGATCCCGCTGTATGGATTGAATACTTTCTTATCCACATTCACATGGCTCGTGGTGATGATCTCCACGCGATCAAATACCTCCCCATAAAACTAAAGGGACGAGCACAACACTGGTTAAACAACCTCTCAGAGAACTCTATTGGCAGCTGGGAAGATTTCGAGGATGCCTTTCGAGACAACTTCCAAGCTACTTATGCCTGGCCACCGGACACCGATGACCTTAGTCACATAGTCCAACAACCCGGAGAGTCAGCCCACAAACCCTGGAATCGGTTCTTAATTAAAAAAAACAAATCATTGACTGTCTGGACGCCGAAGCCCTAGCGGCTTTAAACATAGCTGTCAGCATTCTGGGAACGGGGGTCCCCAGACATGCCTGCCTACGGCCCACGGCATGGCTCCACCAGCGGCCCTATACGACCCATCTTCACCAGCAAACACTCAAGACCCTCGCGAGGGGCCAAGCCTCGCGAGGGGGACGACACAAGACCTCCTCGGGGGCGGCCTCACCAGGCTGGCTCGCGAGGGGCGGAGAGATCAAGGCAAGGGGCACCTTGCGAGGTCCCTGTGATGCAAGCCATGACGACCATGACCAGGCGGGCGCCAGGTGGGCGCCAGCGCGTGCAGCGTCCTCATTTCCTCTTTGGTGCTAAAGAGGCAGGCGCAGGCGAGGAGTCCCGAGGCATCAGGCAAAGGTTTCCATATCGGTGCAACGAGACCAAGAGCAGCAGGACGGCAGGACGACAGGACGGAGGTTACCGTGGAGCCCAAGACGGCATCACCACCAGAGCCTTTGGCAGGCGAAGACCACCTTTAGTCAGGATAACTTGTACTAGGTGTCTCCCTTTGAATTTGGCCATTGCGGAATCCCTTCCCGCTCAATATTTGGGAAGAGGACCAAGGCCTCTATAAATAGGACTAGCCACCACCATAGAGGGGGGGATCTAGATCGGCTGGAGAGGCACCACACCAGCCCACCGAGCACAAGTACACCTCTCCTCAGGAGGTTGTTCTTCCCTTGTAACTGTTCATCCTCAGCCCAAGAGGCAATCCACCACACCACACTGGAGTAGGGTATTACACCACATCGGTGGCCCAAACCAGTATAAATCTTGTGTCCCTTTGTTCTTTGGGTTCGACGCGCTAGGCCTGGCGATCGTTGCGAGAGCGAGCTAGGGGGAGGGAGAGATCTTCGTGCGCACCCCAGTGTTCGAACGTCAAGGGTTTTGCCGGAACCCGAAATCCGACATTTGGTGCTCCAGGTAGGGGTGCGCCGGAGCCTCTCTTCCGCCAGTTGATCCGCCGACACTCTGCGATTCCGATGTCCGGCGACCCGAGGACCAACGCCGACCACTGGGCAGCTTGGACAGCCCGGGCGGTGTCGTTCGCCCAAGAAGACCTCAACCCCGCGCGCCAGGTGGCACGCGCACCGCCAAATGGTTTGGGGCGCGGGCGGCACGGTCAAACGCCATCCACCCTTACTCCACGGCAAGCGCGGGCAGCTGCAAGGGCCTCAAGCTACGCCGCGGCCACGGCGCCGCACACTCGACGGGAACAAGCACACATGAGGGCCGCGATCATGGTGGCTCGGGAGCTGCTGCGATGCCAACTGATGGAGAGCAGCCAAGACGCGTTGCTGGAGCGCGTCACCAAGGTATTGGACACTGCAGCTAGGGGTACGCTGCCTTTCTGCTCCTTGCTTACACCCCAGACTGCGACCGGATCGCACGGTGGGCCTCGACGTGCCGCGCGCCCCCGGGCGCACCAGGAGGTTTCGTCGGCATTGGCACAGCCCACAGCGCTGGCCACCCAACTGCGCCTGTGCCTTCCCCAATGGGTGCAGGCAAGAGCATCGCCACCCACGGTCCCGGCAGGATGCCGCCCTACCACCCTCAGAGCGGCACATGGGGCTGGGTGGCGTGGAGCGCGGGGCACTTCACCGAGGTTTCTGGGGCGACGGCTCCGGAGGCCTATGTGCCCTGCATGGTGGACCAGGAGTACACGCCAGAAGATGACCCCGACATGTTTCTCGAGCCGGGTTGGGAAGAGGAGACGCTGGAAGTTGAGGCCTTCCAGGAGCCACCCGGGAACCTCGCCGACCACGCCGGCGACAACAGCTACATGGTACCACTAATCTCTCAGGAGCAGGCTTACGCTAACCATGGGTCGCAAGTGAATTAGTTCACAACGTCGGATGACAGCCCCAGCACGGCAGCCCCCCTCTCACCGAGGGAGGAGCACTGGGGGCTGCGTAGGAGGGGCCGGGAGCAAGGCCCCTCCCCACGTCGCACGGAGCAAGGCGTCGTTCGGAGGTAGGCCCTCTGCCGGGGAGGCGCTGGTGAGCCTTCCCCCTGGCAGAGGACCCGTGGTCGTCGAGTGCGCCGCTAGTGTCCCCTTTACCCCTTGTCATCGTCCTGGTTTCCGGACGCCGCAACGGTGGTCGAGGTAGGCACAAGGCGGTGCCCTCGTTTGGCGATATGAAGCAGGCTCACGCCTGTGAAGGTCTCCGCTCGTGACACTCTCACGTAATAATGAGTGGGGCTATACACGCCCCGGAGTCTCCGAAGAGCCGCCCTCGGGCCTCAGGGGCTCCCGCCTACGTCCTAGTGGAGGCGCCATGCTCCGCGCTGGTGGAAGACTCGAAGACGAGAAGCGTAGCTAGCTGTCGGATGCGGCCATTTGCTTTTGACCTCTTTTCTGTAGCCCTGTTTTCTGGCTTTGGATTTAAGTTTGAAGTTGAATTTTCATTGGTATGCGCGGGGGGTGTCTTTTCTCGTTCGTGCGATTTCTTGCGATTTGGTTCCTTGCCTTGATTCGGAGTTTGCACCTACTGCCTCCCCCACGTGAGCCCCTCGCGAGCAGGGGCTGGGCACGGCACACCCGCGCTGCACGCACGTCCTGCCATGGCTGGCGCTTGCTTCTCGCGAGGCCCTCTCGCATGGAGCAGCAGGCTCCTCAGAAGCTCACGACCTCACGAGCCAGTTCGGAACTTGTCCTGGCTAAGGTAAATTACAGCAGTGAGCTTGCGGCGGGACTCGCGGGCCCAAGAAAACACATCTCCAGCTTGGCCTAAGGAATAAAAGTAGTAATCTATTTACATGAGGGGCTCCCCTCCCAAAATGCTCTTACAAGTCCAAAGAAGAAGTTGTTGTGTTGAAGTTGGACTTTGAAAAGGCTTTTGACCTAATTGAGCACTCTACAATCATTGACATCCTCAAAGCAAAGGGTTTTGGAGAAAGATGGATTGGCAGGATTAAAATGTTATTCACCTCTGCCTCATCACAAGTGCTACTCAATGGCATTCCTAGGAAAAAGTTTTACTATCTCAGAGGAGTAAGACAAGGGAACCCACTCTCCCCCCTTCTTTTCGTGCTTGCTGCTAACCTCCTACAGTCAATCATGAACAGAGCTATGAACCTGGGTCTTCTCACACCTCCTTTGCAAGTGCAGTCATGTCCAGATTTTCCTATAGTGCAATATTCTGATGACACTTTGATTCTCATGCAAGCTGATGCCACACAGCTCCACTGTCTCAAAGCCTTAATTCACACTTTTGCTGATGCCACTGGTTTAACGGTCAACTACAACAAATCAAACCTCATTTCAATCAATGTGATTGATGATAAAATGGAAATCTTGACTGGTACTTTGAACTGCAAGAAGGGATCATTCCCTTTCAATTACCTGGGCATGCCTCTCGGGCTTTTAAAACCAACAGTGGAACAATGTTTGCCTTTAGTGAGCAGAATTGCCAAAAAACTGGTGGGTCTATCTTCTTTTATGACTCTTGCTAGCAGGTTGCTTCTGTTCAAGTCAGTTCTCAATTCTCTTATTATATATTTCATGGGCTGCCTTGATGTGCCTGTAACCATCAGAATTCAGGTTATCAAATACCTAAGGCATTGTCTTTGGAGAGGACCAGATCTAGAGGATCACAGGCCTGCTATGGTAGCTTGGTCCACTGTTTGTAGACCTAAAAATCAGGGTGGCCTTGGAGTGATGAACATTTTTGTGCAAAATCAAGCTCTTCTTCTCAAAAACCTACACAAATTTTACAATAGGGAAAACATCCCATGGGTTAACCTCATTTGGGAGGCTTACTATGACAACGGCATCCTACCAGGGCAAAAATGGGAAGGATCTTTCTGGTGGAAGTGTAATTTGAGGCTCATTGATAGTTATAAATCCATGGCAAGATGCACAATTGGTGATGGTAAATCTGCCCTGTTTTGGTCTGACCTCTCGCACTCTGCTTGCCTGAATCAATTCTTTCCTCACCTTTACTCCTTTACCAAAGACCAGAACATTTCAGTGCAGAGGGTACTTCAGTTTGAATATTTGGAAGACTTGTTTCACCTGCCACTTACTGAGGAAGCTTTCATGAAATTTGAACTGATGGAAGAGATTTGTGAAACATTAAGAGGATCTGAATTTAGAGAGCACTTGGACTCATGGAGCTATACGTGGGGTAATAATACTTTTTCTGTGGCCAAAGCTTACAAAATTATGATAGGAGTAAAAATTGTTCCAGCACACTTCAACTAGATTTGGAAGAGTTCTTGCCAGCCAAAGCACAAGGTATTTTTTTGGAGACTGCTACATGATAGACTGAATACCAGGAAGCTGCTCAGGAGGAAAACTTTTCATCTGGACAATTACAATTCTGCTACACTCAGCTGTCAGCAGGAAGAAACTCTGCAACACCTTTCTTGGACTTGTCCTTTTGCTTCAACTTGCTGGGACATCCTATGCCCCACCAGACAAAGAAATCTAACCATCATGGAAGCACTTCCAGACCTAAGGGGTAATCTACAACAACCTTTTTCTATGGAGATCATTATCATTGCATCATGGGCCATTTGGATTATCGGGAATGATAAGATATTCAAAAACATCCCCACCAGCATTGACAGATGGAAATTCATCTTCCTTTCAGAGCTCCACCTGCTCAAATTCAGAATCAAGGAGAAATTTGCTACTACCTTCATTGCTTGGTTGGACAGCCTTGTCCTGTAATTTGCTGTTTTTTGTCTAGTAGGCCTTTATTTATTTTTTGCTTTTTTGGGGGCTTATCTCAAACCTTGTATGATTGTATACTCTTTGTTTTATTAATAATATAAAAATTGCAGTGGGGTTTTGCCCTACTGTGTATAGTCAAAAAATGCTCTTACAACTTCCAGGGCCGTGCCCGAGCTTTCGCATGCATGGTCAACGACAAGGAAGCACGGGCTCAATCAGACATGTCACTCACTGCATCCTCCGGTTCGCCCTCAGACGCGTCGCCGTCGCCGTCGCTGGCATCACCGTCACCATCGCCGGTGCCACCCTCACCATCGTCGACCACGTCACCTTCATCCACCGCGACCACCACCGCGTCGTCCTCGGAGGTGAAGGCCCTAACTAGAGCATCCACATTCTCTTCCACCCAGTGAGCCAGGTCGCCCCGGATGGCCTCGGGTATAGGGGCAATGGCGGCGTCAAAATCAAAGTCGGGTAGATGTTCTGGAGGTGGCTGAAGACACGGGAGAATGCGCGCCCGAGCAGGCCACGGCTCCTCTCTTCAACAAGCTCGCGAGACCTCTCAGATCGGTTCTCCAGGCGTGTCACCACATCAGCGAAAATGCGGAGGTGACTAGCATAATCATTCGCATGGGGATGAGGGGCATGTTCGTCGCAGATGCTGCCCAGTGCCGCGCTAGCTCTGATCCTGAGGCCTTGGAGCATGGGGGCGTGCTCGTGCTCCCGCGTCTGCCGCCAAAGCGCTTCCTCCCTCCTCTGCTGCGTGAGGGACTCGGCGGCAGTGACCCGCTGCTGGAGTGGGAGCAGTTCGGCGCGGGCAGAGGCCAGTTTGGCCTGCACAGAGATCAAGGCGGCAGCGGTAGCTTTCTCGAGCTGCTGCGCCTCTGCCAACCTCGACCTCAAGGCAGAACCCCGGCCATCAGCTTCAACTCCCACAAGCTCCGCCTTCATGCCATACCTGTTGTCGAGGTCAGCGCGAGCCTCCGCTACCCTGCTGTCGACCTCCTCCCGGATCCTCGCCTCGTGCGCGTTAGCGGCATCCACCGCTTGGGCAACCTGGCGCTCCCTCGTCTCCAACCTCTCAAGCTCAAGGCTGCGCTCCGTGGCTTCCAGCGCCAGCGTCTCCTCGCGCTTCCGGATCTCTTCCTCCTCGGCAGGCGTCCCCTTCATCGACGCTAGGGCGGCCCTGCACGCCTCGACCTGCAGCTCCAAAGAGGCGTTCAAGGCTAGGAGCTCCTGCCTGCGCTCCTCGGCGATCGCGCGGCGGCAGTCGGCCTCCCTGGCCTCCTCCAAGGCTCGGGCGCTGGCCTCGCGGGAGGTTGCCAGGGATGCCTCGGCCTCCGCATTGGCATGCTCACGCTGGAGACGCCTGAAGTTGATGGCTACCTTCAGTTGATGCCACTCCTCCGCCAGCCGGAGACCCTCGGTTCAAGGCGCATGTCAACATCTGTGAGTTCTCCGCCAAGCCGGCGCATCGCGCCCATTGCCTCCTGAAAGAGCTCCTGGCGGACAACACTCCTCTCGCGCGCAAGCTTGAGTGCACGACCAGGCCCATCTCCCGCAGCAGGGGTTGCTGAAGGGGCCCAAAGCGGCTCGCTCCCTCCCAGCAGGGGGCTGGGGGCTGGCGCTTCCCCGATCACCGTCTGGGCCATGGCGGAGGCCTGGATGGGTGAGGGCCCACGGCTCGAAGTAGAAGCCAGGATCAAAGCCATCCAGCCGCCGTCCACAACCAGAGGGGGAGCCCTTGGCACGCTTGCCACGCCCCAGACGAGGCCATGAAGGAGAGACAGAAAAGGCGTGCGCTTGAGGCGCCAGGCTAGCGTGCTTGCCTCTCCGGCCGACCTCGCGCCGGGTGCGGCACGATGGCTTGGGGCGCTCAAGGCCAGCGGGGGATTCGAGGCAGGAGGAGGTTGCTTCCCGGAAGACTTCGTGGCCCTAGCAGAAGGAACCCTAAGGAGCCACCGTTAGAGGAGAAGCGGCACTCAAGAAATTACAAAGATAAGGTACTCACTCGTCTATGGCGATATACTTCCTATGCTTCAACGGCCGGACGGCACCACTGCTGCAGCTTGGAGACACTTTCCTCTTGCAGAGCGCGCCGAAGTCCAGATGGAGCCGGCTGAAGCGTTGGACGCGGCAACCAGCACAGGGCGCGGCTGGCGAGGCGCCCGATGAGGCGGCCTCGTGAGTGCCGGGCTGAGGGGAGCCCTCGGGAGCCTCGCGCAGCGTCGACGCGTCAGCGCCAGCGCCCCTGGCCTCCAGCTATGCTCGCCCCCTGCATCCACTCTCAGGGTGAGTTCGATGCTGGTGGCAAGGAGGGGGACCTCGGAGACAGGGTTCTCGCGGGGCCCTTCAAGGCCGACTGGACACAACCCCCATTCATCGAAGGCGGGCATCTGCCTCGCAAACTCCACCCTGTTTGAGCAGCAGCACAAAAGACAGCCATCCTGCGACATATCGGCTGGCGAGGGGTCGCCCGCCAGGACCTCGAGCGTCGTTCTTCGTGCCTCGGGCGGAAGCCCTGACTCCTGAAGCCTCATGCGATCCTGGCCACCGGACATGACCCACATCGGCCAGGAATGGCACTGGAGTGGGGCGACGCGGCGTCGGAGGAACTCCTTCACCACCATGGGCGCAGTCACACCGAGATCTTTCAGCCTCTTCAACCGGAGCCATATGAAGACAAGGCGGGTGTCCACGAGCTTCTTGTGGCCCAGTGGGAGCTGGGAAAGGCGGGCGCCGACGGCGGCGAGAGCAGGCACTACAAAAAAATACACTTCCGTGATGATACGTGTTTGTCACAGTAGGTCGCGTTTTTTGTCATGCATGTACATCCATGACGATTTTATGACAGAATCAAGATAGTCATACCTGTGCTGTCGTAGAAGTGTTCCATGACATTACCAAAATTATCATCAAGAAGTGTCCACTTCCATGACGATAAATCGCGCGTCACAGAAGTGCTTTCGTCAAGGGTGACCGACACGTGGCATCCACCGTAACGGAACGCCGTTAAGCTATCGGGTCGGGTTTTGGATCCGATAACCCGTTAACAGCCCCGACCAATGGGAAATTTCCATGTGTAAAATTCTTATTGGCCGAACGAAACACGTGTCAGCTCATCAGTGGGTCAGATAGGCGCCTATGATATGTCGACACGTGCCACAGCCCACCACTGGCCCATTTAGCTTACAAAGCCGGCCCGTTTGACTTGGTCAAAAGTTAATGGGCTGGCCCATGAAAACCCTGTTAACGGTCTCTTCGCAAATAGCCCATTTTACGGCCCGTTAACTCATGGCCCGTTAGGCCCTAAAGGAAATCGGCCCGACAACGTCATGTGGGCCGTTGAATATAACACCAGCCCATTTCAATTTCGGCCCATGTATGGCCCACGACGTCTTTCGGCCCATATGAGGCCTTCGTATCTTTCGGCCCTTTACAGGCCCACGGTGACTCTAGCCCATAATGAACAGTAATTTTCTTTATACCCGTTAACGGCCCGTGATTTACATGGGCCGTTTCCAGCCCGTGTTAGCTTTCGGCCTATTGACGGCCCATACGTTCTTGGGCTCATTTTTGGCCCTCGATTACTTCCGGCCCGTTACTGGCCTGTTCCCCTAATGGGCCAAATTCGGCCCATGGCAAGAGTCGGCCCGTTACTGGCCTGTTCCCCTAATGGGCCAAATTCGGCCCATGGCAAGAGTCGGCCCATTACTGGCCCATTACCCTAATGGGCCAAATTCAGCCCATGGCAAGAGTTGGCCCGTTTCTGGCCTGTTAACCCGTTGCGCCGTTTCCAGCCCGTCCTATATTCTGGCCCATTAACGATCCGTTATGCCTGTGATAGAATTAAGCCTTTGCTGTCCTACGGCCCGTTAACGGCCTGTTACCGTGCCGGGCCGATACCAATTATGCCCGATTACGGCCCATGTAGACCCATTTATCCGACGGCCCGAGGCCCACCGATTACAGGCCCATTTATCGACGGCCCGTAGGAGACCCATGGATCCTACGGCCCGTATATGGCCCATGGTAGTTGCGGCCACTAGCAAACCAGGGAAAAAGAAGACTAGGAAATAAATAAGGCCGAAACTAACGCTAGGCTATTAAGGCGATTGCACAGATTACATCCACTCGGCATCAAAGATCGCCACCAGTGCAAATATAGGGAACACCCTACACTATACAAAAATGGCTTGCTGTTTTCTTCAGCCGGTGGCTGCACGTTAAGAATAAATTTTGTATCGCACCAAAACAAATTACAACTATATAACAAAAGGAAGGTTGGCATAAAACTTAATAGACTAGCAGATAAATGCACCACCAGAAGTTCAGAAGCTCAGTTCATTTGACCTGACTGTTATGTTTTCATGTTGTATTGTCCGATGGAGCACCATAACCCTCGCCTTCATTTCCCCTAGGCTCCTGAACAACACAGCAAATGTCTGATAGTCTGGTTTCAAAACCATGCATATCTTGACGACATTGAGCAATGTTTCTCCTTGTTTCACAAAGGGTCTCTGTTAGGGAATGGACTTGTGTCTGGAGCGCAGATACAACATTGCTTTGAGCTTGCATATCTTGATCATGAGGTAGTTTGGACGATATTGCCTTAACAACCAACCCAGTATTACGCAGGAACGTGCTTTTGGCACTGTTAGTGGACAGGTACTGACCCACTGCAGCAAGAGCTGACATTGCGGTTATAGTTGCCTCGCCACCTTCAGAAGGTGGCGGTTCCACCATTTTTTCCATAGCTTGCTGAAAAGTTGAGGTTTTACATTAGTAGTACCAGAACAGAAGATATTAAGGAGGCAGCAAAACCAAACAAAATAGCTTTGGTCTATATACAGAACTTATTCTGGTGAACCCTTGTAAAATATTAGTTGTATTTTATTGCAAAGTACATAATAAAACCAGGTTCCAAACACATGACCATGTACCATCGCTAATGTATTGTCTATTTCTTCACATTGTATTGAGGGCTAAGGATAAAGAGACGAAGTTTATAATACGGTAAGCATAGTATGACATCATTCATATCACAAAACAACTGAGAACAGACAAATAGGCAATTGTAACGTTGTGTGGGCAAGTCCAGCACGGAACTAGATTACGGGTCAAGATCAAAGGAACATCACTCCTCTCTTTTAAACCTTGTAAGGTGTAATGATACGCTAAGACAATTGTGTATAAAATTGAAAAGAGTAATAGACATTGGCTGCAAACCATGCAGTTCAAGGCACAAGTCAGAGTAAGTAGTAGTTAAAAGGCATGAGGATTAAGGACTTACAACAGCGGCTTTGACTGGTGTAGTCATGCCCTTCTTCTTGCTGGTGTGACAGTCCTTGAAGATTTCCACAACATTTGGTTCAGGTACTTTTTGGTCCTTGCGGGCTTTCCTCTGCATTTCGAACAAGTCAATATAGATCTGATAATATGGTACAACGAAAAGAGTGAAACAACAGCTAATTACAAGAGCCTCGCAGTGTGCAATATAGCTACGAGATCCTGTCGTCTGTTGGAATTTCACTTTCGTACGGTTGGCCTTGTTCTTTGAACAGTTCACCTACAAGAAGATAGATTTGTGTGGCACATGCATAAATAGGACTTCAACATGTGATCTGATCACATATATATAATGTACATGATACTTTGGATCAGACTAGTGTTTAACAAGGCCCCTCCAGTCTTCATCCGATATATTTTCCACTGGAGATGTTTGGGAAAGTTCACTGTTAGCCTTGCCTTCAAAGTGAGTTTTCCTCAAGTTATACCGATACTGTCATAGAGCAGACTTGAAAACATGGGTGCAAGCTTGTCTGGTTGCATCATCTTGGCTATCCAACTTGAACCTCATCTGTCGAAAATTATGGGAGTCTCATTATCAGCAACCTAGAAAGTATGGGACAGAGCAAGATGATATTACTAGTTTCCATACATAACCATACTTACAGATAAATGGTCGAGGAAGGTGTTGAACTGGGTTTCGTCTTTGTCATTCCTGTACTGAATCCATGTTGGGAGGATACGTACATGACACCTAACGGCAACCGCTGCCTCTGATACTAACTTGGCTGACTCTGTAGCATCACGTGGCCTTTTTAAACCTGCCTCAAAACGGATCTCCATTCTTCCTCCTCTAGATTTAGTTAACCTATCGAGCATTATCCCTGATGTTTGTTTCCTCTTGCGCCTAGGTGCTAGTCCAACAACGAACATAGGAAGTGTTAGTGTACATCAAACTGTGAGACTACATATAAAGAAGCATGCAACTGTAACTTGACTCCAGCAACTACCTTCTTGCTGTTGAAGCTCACAAGGTTCATCTGATATTGCCAACTCGTCTTGTGTCAAGAGTGCTTGGGAAGTAGTGTCAGGTGGCAAGGGAGCTTGGGAACGTGCTGCTAGCTCAGTTGATGCACGAGTAAGTCGTGCAGCTGGTAGTACTGTGGTAGGTGTTGCAAGAACTAGGGCTGTCTCTGCTTGTTTGGTGGCAGCTATTTGTTTCTGTTTGACTTTTTTGGCAACTCGTGTAGCATGGGATGCCGTGTTTGTAGAATTTTCCGCTAGACTTTGACCTTCTATTGCACCATCAGTACCAGCAGAATCTGCAGGATTCATCCGCTTCTCATTCCCTGCCATTCTGTGCTTCTTCGTCTTTCTCTGTGCCATGTTAAGTCAAGCCGACAAGAAAAACGAATAACAATTTAGTTCTTCAGAACAAATTGATGCGTGATGCAGACGAACTGAACTTTGATGTTAGACAACCACATGATAGGAGGATGTAATATGTATGAAAAATAGGACGGAAGAGATAACCAGAACTATGATGTGTAAACTAAGAAGAAGACATTTCACCAAATTAGAAGCAATGCAATGGAAGGTAGACACCATATGAAAGATGCTACAAATATCGCTCTGCCAAGTTAACAGTGTCTCATCATAAATGGCGTTTAAACAAATGTGAAGCAGTACAAGAAATAAATCATATGCAAGATGCAAACAACATCACACTACGATGTTAGAGGTCTCTCGTCATTAGTGCCATTGCATATTCACAGCTTATGATGTGTAAACTAAGGAGAAGGCATTTCAACAAATTAGAAGCAATGAAAGCTAGACACCATATGAAAGATGCAATGAATATCACTCTACCAAGTTAGAACTGTCTCGTCATTACTGCCATTTCAACAAATTAGTAGTACAAGCTAGAAAAGAATGTGAGATGTAACCTATATCACACTCCGAAGTCAAACGTGTCTTATGATAAGTGATTGTTGCAGGTTACACAACAGTAGTAATTTGATGTAAGAACATGGTGTGATAGACAGATATTGTATGTTCTAGAAACAGGAACACGTGTCTTATTCAAGTATAATGTGTAAAGTAAGAAGATGGAATTCAACAAAATTAGAAGCAATACAAGCTAGACATCACACATAACATGCAACCACATATAACAGTGCCAAGTTAGAGGGAGCACCGGTGATGCTGCACTAGGGGAGACGTGCTCATCATAAACGTAGCTTTGTTGAGTGTCTATGCATGTGTTGTCTTGGAAATCATCTTGGGGGTGTGGAGGAGCAGAAACTGTAGAGGCCCTCCGTTCGGAAGGAGCACCTTTATCCGCTGCCTTGCTAACTTCCTTCCGCTTTATTGATTTTGAATTGTCAAGTAAAACCGACAAGAAAAAGCAATAAAATTCTCTATTCAGAACTCATTCATGCATGATACTGACAATCACTACTTTGATGTAAGGCAAACACATGATACCAGGATGGAATATGTACGAAAAACAGGCCGGCATGGCATGTTCACAACTGTTTGTGTAAACTAAGCAGAAACAATTCCAGCAAATAAGAAGCAATGCAAGCTAGACACCACATGAAAGATGCAACCAATATGACTCTGCCAAGTTAAAAGCGTCCCATCATAAATGGAATTTCAACAAATTAGAAGCAGCGCATGCTATAAATCATATGAAAGATGCAACTAATATCGCACTGCATATACTAAAGGTGTCTCGTCATGTTGATTGATGCGGGATACAAAAAAAACAATAGTTTTATGTAAGGACATGCTTAATAGACAGATGTACTATGTACTAAATATAGGAAGGCATGTCACATTAACAGGTATAATGTATAAGCTAAGTAGACTAGCACATGCAGTTTAACCAGATTGGAAGAATTACAATCTAGACACCATATGCAACATGCAACCACATATCACGCTGCCAAGTTAGAGCAAGCACCTGCAATGCTAGTGTAGGGGAAATGCTGTAATCAACTACAGAGCTACGTTCACTATCTTCATCTAGCATTTCTGTTTCTTGAGAATCATGTCGGGAGGCTGACGCTGCTTTCTTTAAATGAGGAGTAGTCCCCTTGCCTGCCTGCCTCATCATAAGTGATTGATGAGGGATACACAAGAACATTAGTTTGATGTAAGAACATGGTTAATACACAGATGTACTAGTATGTACCAAAAACAGAAAGGCATGTCATATTCAAAGGTATAATGTGTAAGCTAAGCAGATGCAATTTAACCAAATTGGAAGCAATACAAGCTAGACATCCGGCTGGAGTGGTGAGCATGATCATCTAGGACCTGAGAGCCTGGTGGGAGGCGGGCTGCTTCGCCACCATCGCAGATTTTTAGTTTGCTTCCAGGTGATGCCTATCTTTGCTGGGCTTGTCACTGGCTCGGCCAGTGCCCTGACTAGCTATTTGTCTTTTGGTGCTCACGGGATGGTGGTTCATGTAAAAACAATATCTTTCCTTATCTTACTGACTTCAGCCTTTCGAATACAAGCTAGACACCATATGGAACATGCAACCACATATGACACCGTGAAGTTAAAGCAAGCACCTGGGATGGTGGTTCATTGCGAGCGAGGTCATCAACTCCAGAGCTACGTTTACCGTCTCCATCTGCTGACACTGCACCCTTTATAGCGCTGTAACGTGTCTTGCCTAACTGCACACGAAGCTGGAGCGACTTCTCTCTTTTCTTTTTGGCTTCTCTCATGGCAGCAGAGTCTGAAATACCCTTGCATAAAAACACAATAGTGAGAGTAAGGGTGAAGTGTGTGCAGAACTAGTGCACTGTAAAAGTAGCAGATAGCAGGTGGCTGAAAAATAAATGACATGAGACATATGATAGCTCTACAACATTGCATGGCAAACAAAATTAGATTCTATTCCGTATGATTTTGTAATATATGAGCACAGGAAATGCAGGTACTCCTCCAGCACACCACCACATGTGGTCATATCTAAGATAACAGTCGACTGAAATAAAATAGGTCAGTCGATTTTTTAATGAACCGTCCGATCTATAAGGAACGGGCAGATGACCTTCGTCTACCTCCCGCCAGTCACTATTGACGATCTTTCTCGAACCGCCAGCGACCACCGGCCCAGACCCCTGCCTCCGCCGCCCCGCCCTCCCATCGACCTCACACCACCGCCGTGCTTGGCAGTGCCCCCAGGCCATCCCTTTAATCCCGGCCGACCTCCAGATCGGGTGCCAGTAGCTCTAGGCCGCACACTCCCCTAAGATAAACACCAAGGCGCTGCTTCCCCGACGTACTAGCGCCTGTTACGCCGAGGAATGCTTCCGCTAATTGGGAATCAACTGGCCAGAAATTGAAATTCAGGGGGGCGACGGACCTCTAGCTAAGGTGAAATAGTATATGAGGAGAAACCTTGTGCATCGCGAGTTACTAGGAACATCTAGTATCAAGAAGAAGCGGCCAACTAGTGTCTTCTGTGGGATGAATACCGTGCAAGCAGAGACGTAAGATTTGCACGAATAAGGGAAGAGGAGTACCTTTTTCGGTTGCCGGTGTGGTCACCTCCACATGTCCCGCCGATCTTCTTCTTCTTACCGGGGAAACCGATGTTCTGGAGGGTGCAGGCTTGGACGAACCCATGGCCAAATTGTTGACTGTGTTGCCGTGGCCATATGTCGGCGGAGGGGAAGCAGATCCGAGGCGGCGAAGGACGGCGTAGCAGGAACAGCTCCGGTGCGGTGGAGGGTGGCGAAGTTGGAGCTGCAGCGGTGAGGCGCAGGACGGCGTGATTGAACTGGCTCGGGTACGGACGGCTCGGCCTCGGCTTCAACTACTAGCCGTGGAGGGCGTTGCGGTTGAGGTTGCGGTGGACGACGATGTCGGGGTATCGGCTTCGGCGTGATGGAGGAGAGCGGCGGTTGATGGGTGGGATGGGGTGGCGGACGGAGGACGCCAGGGTTTCGCGGCTGGTGGAGAGGTAGTTTTGGCGCCCACGGAGTTCGAATGGGGAATCAGACGGGTGGGGGGAACCATGTTTTGGTCTGGGACGCGCTTGTTTTTGGCTTTTTTGAACAGAAGATGGGACGCGCTTGTTTGAAATTTGGGGAAGTACAAACTTTGCCCCCACTTAAATTTCAGACCTACTACGGGTCGGGGGTAGGATGGTAATCCCAGGTGTCCCAAATAGTGGGCGGGAGTGATTTCGGCCACGCGCATGTGTGCTTAGGCGGCCATTGTGTATGAATGTTTTTCGGATGCGGTTGCGTGGCGTCTAGATGAAGCTACAAACCTACCCCGGTTTAGACCTTTGGACGTCGGGCCGGTAGGTTTCACAGGTCGGAGTTATTAGAAAAGTAATTTCCTTGTACTACCAAACATTGGTCTCACGCGGTTTCGGGCGAGTAGAGACTCTTTTGGCGCTTCATTCGAAATTTTGAAACACAAGCATTCACGTTTAGAGTACTCTTGAACTATGAGGATTGACCTAAATAGACAACGTTATATTTGACCTTGTATGTTTGAAAACCTCATTAAATTATCCGCTTCTTTTTGAAATTTTGACACTTGAAAATCCTATAACTACGATTATTTTGGAATGGAGGAGCTAAATTTGAATCTATTTTGTACACGACTACATGTGCTATTATGTACAAAATTAGAGCAAAGATTGGTGCCCCCATAATTTAGGCATGGTTTACAAATGCCATGATATCAAATTCAAATAATTGAATGGACTTCATGTTGAATTCGATTTTTTTAAACCACCTTAAGTTGAATTCAAATGTATGCTAGTTCATAGGTAGCTATTTATAATGTCCATTGTGTAACTTTCGTATGTCTAATGTGCTTTACACACACAACATGAACTATACTCACGTTTATATTCGATTGCTAAAGCGATGCATTGTCTGGAGTTGAAAATACTAACTATGTGGATCAATTGTGTCGAATAATAACATAGACATGCTCAAATTCAATAGAATCTAGATGTCTGATGGATCAATGACCGCTCCTTACGCGAATTGCAAATATCATGATCCCATCCTAATATTTGGATAAAATTTATATCTTTAATCAATGTGTAGAGCAGTCTTTTACGTGTAGTTTCATTCTCCATCGGTGGTCTCTCACACATGCTCACACACTCTCTCCCGAGGTGTCTTTCTCGCACACATGCTCTAGATATAACCCTCCCTCCCTCTCGTAACCATTTACAACTGTTTTCACTAACCTTTATCACAAGCACTCTTCCTCTCGCAAACATACACACGCACAATCCTCATCGACCCTTTCTATATACATGGACCTGCCTACGTGTCTCATGTACGCACATTAACTTTACGCCTGTCTCTCACGCATTGTCTCACACCTCTCTTCCTAATCGACGAGTATGATTCTAGCAGAGCATTCTGTAGGATGCCCCTTAAAGTTAGGTTGGATGAATAATAATATCAGAGATAAAGGGGTTACCTTAGTCCGAGAACCTAGGGTTACAAATCCTAGCCAGCTTTGTCAGTGGACATAGAGTCCTTCACAATTCTGCTATCTTTGTCTTGTACGACTAGTCATCCATGGGTCTTCCTAAACGCGTCACGGGCCGACCAATGTGGCGCAAGTCGGAACCGAACGAAGGGCCTCACCTCGACCCACCGGACCTCACGCGGTGACACACCCTCTGCCCCCACGTCTCATTATCCTCTCACACCCACACATACTAACACAAACACCACACACACAGAAAATTTCTCCTGGTGCCTCTATTCCCTCCCCCCTTGCATATACACACTCAAGGGAATGGAATCTCTTGTCATGACGTCATATTCGTCTCTCTCTCTCTCTATACCACTCTCATTTCTCGTGCTATCTCTCCCACGCCCCCCCGTCGGCCCCTCTATCCATGCCTCTCTCGAATACGTAATACACACACATACCTCTCTAGGCCCCGCCAAATGCATCAACTACACATTCACACATGTTACATCACGTACCCCATTGATCTAAAAAGCCCTCTCTTCACGTTTATTTCGCATACAACATTCCTTTTGAATAAAGTGTGGCCAAAAAATTATTTTAGAGTTTCTACATATATACAACATTACAAAGTTATATGGAGGAGTACGAACGCTAATTTGCATTGCATGGTGCCCACAATGATATTTATTCCGCACTGTGAATTTGTATATTTTTATACTATATACAAAGTTAGTCATAATAAAGAGAAACGAAGAGCATCTCTCTCTCTCCATCGCATACCCCCCTGTACGCCCCTTTCACGTATGCACACAAAACTATCTCCAGGTCCTCTAAAAGTAATCCCCCGGAAAATTCACGCATGTTTCATCTTTCTCTCGCGATATATGCAATGACGATCATTGTATTTGAAGCGAAAGCACGATACATACATTGGACTTCAGAATCCACTCATTACGGTCACCATTTACGTTTAGTGGTTATTATATAGTCACGGGCTCACCGTACAACTCTGTATTTGCTCATGACATGACTAGTTGACCAGTTAAACGCTCCATGTGGCACCTCTAGTGTTGCATCACATTATCTCACTACCATCGTGCCCACCCGTCGACTTGTATCTACTCTACATCTACACTCTTATAAAATACATAAAATACACTCTTATAAAAAATAGAGTTGGTGATGATGGTGTGCCTGCCATCCTGCAATATAGGCCGTCCGATTTATATCTGACGGATAGGAAAGAAACTATGGCAATTTTGCAAAAAGGTACCCACACACCTCTCCACATTTGCAAATAAGGCCTTCCCTCGTTCATCCTTTTCTCTCACAAGATAAACAAGTCATACAAATGCATCTTCATGCTACGTGCAACGCACGGGCATCTTGCTAGTAAGAATGAAAACAAACGACAAAAAAATATTTTGACGGTGGTTCGAAGTCATGACCGCGGGCACAGCGGACAAGGTGGCCTTGTATTGGTATGCTGAGCCGTCTATTTTAACACACAGGAGCTGGTGTGGTGATTATACACACACGCACGCATGCACATGAACTGCATCCACGCAACACTCACACAAACACATGCAGCCACGCATGCACGCAACAGTCACACGTACACATGCAGCCACGCACGCACGCAACACTCAAACGCACATACGCACGCATGCATGCACACACCAGTACACCACACGACCAACACACACTCTCATGCTCAAGTGCTCAACCTACACGTGCATGCGCACACATCAGGCCCTGACAGACACATACACAACCAGGTGATTCCCGCGCACGGGTTGGAGCCTTGTCGCGCGTGCGTAAATTTGTGTTTATCTGACCTTTTGCCTATGCGAACTGACAGGTGGGACCCACAAGGAACGTGGTCAATTTAACTAGTCAACATGGCGCCACGTAGACCATTTGGCCGGTCAACAGAGTGCAATCTGATGCTGAACTATGAGCAAGTGAACGTATAATCACCGCAAAACGTATATAGTGACCGTAATCAGCTTATTCTGAAGTTCGGTGACCGTATTACACTTTTCTCTTTGTAGGCCCTCCAAAACTACATCTCTAAACGTTCTCGCATGTTACATCTAACAACTATGCAATACAGCACTACTACTACACTCTAACACAATAAATCATATGTGTTTTTAGTTTTACTAGATATCACATTTTTACTTGTAAATACTCAGTTTGCATAACTTAAAATTGCCTTTGAAATGTATGGCCAGTATCATCTACCGCGCGGGAAAAATCCCGCCCTTTCCTGTTTAATCGGGTTTGTATCGATGGATCGTGCGAAACAGCAAAACTATAGTACTATACAGTACTACAAGTGACATTTCACTGGGCCGTCGTGTCGTCTACTCCTCCGTCGTAAGAGTGGAGCGCTCGCTTTCATAAATCTTCTAGTCCCTTTCGCCGACATGTGGGACATCAAGCTACCGGGTCCACGTGCCATACCGGAATACAGTGCAGAGCAGCCGGGGTGAAGCACCCCAGTCATGGCGCCGGCGTAGTAATGAGCAATGAGGCGCCAAATCACTAGCTGCACCTTTCCTGCAGTTAAGTTGGAGGGACGAAGCAACCATCATTTCACTCGTTTCTGAATCCGCTTCTCCCTCATCTTCTTCAACTTAACCACGCATTGCTTCTGTCGTTGTTCTGCCTCATGTGGGATGTGGATCGGCTTGGTAAAGCACTGACACGTGGGACCGCATGTCAGCAAACCGCCAGGACAACGTCCTCCAAAAATAAGAAGCCTAATCCTAGACTTACAAAGGGCTACGTAGCTGCTACGTATACTTTCCACCTAATCTATATATGCCCCCCTGATTTTCAGGTGCGGTGGGCCTAATCCTCTCCTTTAATCCAATCAAATAGTCCCACATCACACCAGTTCGTAACTTTACGTAAACCATTACGTGGATGTAGCATTGCTCAAATAAGAAACCTCCCCCGCCATCCGCGCGGCAAAATCACCTCCTATTTACTAATCTTGATTCTATAATATTTTAGATCAATATAATTGAGATTTGTATAGATAGCACACAGGAGCAAAACCAAGTGGTATGGATAAGGGCATCCACAATGTGTAGCCAAATGTGAAAATAGCTTTTGGCATCGTGGGAACCATTGTGGACGGTGTTGCCAAAGCCAAAAAGATGGAACCAAAGCTCACTGATTGATTGATTGAAGGAATAGAAAAATGCAACGTCTCTCCTCTTTCTCCCATGCTTGGACGCATGTAGTACAGTATAGAGCACAGAGTCTACTCCCCTGTCCCTTCTATCACAAATCACAAAGTAGTGAGGCGTCAAATCACAAAAGCACGGACGAAGCAACCATCATTTCACTCTTCGCTGACTCCGCTTCTCCATCGTCTTCTTCGAGAAACCATCTCACCACACTAGTACTCCTAGTAGTACTAGTAAAGGACTTCCTGGATGCAAATAAGGCGGTTGTCTCGGCTTACAGGCGGCACTTGCGAACGACTTACCGTGGTCTCCCTCAATGGTGTTCTCCGTCGAACGCACTTCGCCAAACCACCCAAAAAAAGATATCGTCGACGTCACCGCAATGTGGAAGGAAGTCAAATATAGTTACTACCTCCATTTTTATGTACACAAGGCCAGTATATCAAAATTACAATTTGCAAAGGGCCACTAACACTAATCGAGCCAAAATTTATGGGGTTAGCAACCAAGGACATTAATATCCCCTGCATGCATGCGGAAGTGAGAAGATTGGTTTGCATGGCGCTGCATTAATCAAGCGATGAGGAGTGAGATGGTTAGCTCTTTGGTCTTTGGAGAAAAAATACGCATTAATTGACACGTGAAACAAGGATTTGTATCGATTAAATTCCGCGAAGGAAAACCCCGCCTTTCTTTTTTAACACTAGTACTCCTAGTATGTACATATTTATCCTGTTTGGGTCTAGGCCTTGCATTGCCAAACTTCGCCACACATTTTTTCCAAGCTTGCCTAAAGTTTTCAAAATGAGAAGGAGGTACACTTGCGCACGGCTGTCGCGGTCGCACCGCACCCTCACACGGTCGCTCCTGCACGCCGCGGTCGCACTGCACCCTCACACAGTTGCTCCTGCACGCCGCAAACCCAACCAAGGGAACGCACCCTCACTGACATGTGCTGTCGCATGTGAACAAACCAAACTCAGCCATCCTATCGCTGACACATAATTTTCGTTCATAGAGTATGTTTATCCAACCGCATGTTGGGGAGTATCTGTACGACCCGTGCGGTGGTCTGTTGGGGAAGAAGAAGAGGTGAGGAAGAAGGAAAGAAGGGTTAGGAGACGTAAGATATTCATCCAACCGCGTGAAATGGTAGACTGACCCAAGTCAGGCGACTTGCATAACAAATATATGTTTTTACACAGCAAAAGATCCATAAAACAACAACATAAAGAAAAACTATCACAGCTCGCAGAAAGAGATGGCCTCGTCGTCTTTAGCCGCCGGCGCGAACCAGCCGTCGCTGCCGACGTGTGTCTCCGCACCGTGGTTGTCCTCGGCCTCCAGCTACTCGTTCAAGTGGAGCGTGCGGGCGCTCTGCATGGACGAGAGCACAGCCCGGTTCAAGTCGAGGACGTCCGGTTCCGCCTGCAGGAGGGCCTCGATGGCAGCGGCATCCGCGCGCTCCGTGTCGAGTCGAGCCTCCGCCGCCCGGTTCAAGTCCAGGACGTCCGGTTCCGCCTGCAGGTTGGCGTCGATGAGAGCGGCATCCGCGCGCTCTTCATCGAGTCGAGCCTCTGCCACCTGGTTCAAGTCCAGGACGTCCGGTTCCGCCTGTAGGAGGGCCTCGATGGCAGCGGCATCCGCGCGCTCCGCCTCAAGTTGAGCCTCCGCCGCCCGGTTCACATCCACGACATCCGGTTCCGCCTGCAGGAGAGCCTCGATGGCAGCGGCATGCACGCGCTCCGCGTCGAGTTGAGCCTCTGCCTCCCGGTCCTCCTTTAGTATCGCCATGTTGAACCGTTGGTCCGCCTGCACCATGGGGGACTTGGACGCCGGCACAAAGTTGACGTCCATCGTCTCATACCCATCGGGGGCCTTCTGCGCCGCGACCTCTGCCATGAACATTGGATCGGCTTCCTCCTCCTCGTAGCTTGGCTCCAGAGAACTCGGGGATTGGCCCGCCGCAAAGCGAGCTTGGGAACGGAGGTCCGTGGCGCCGACCGCCGCCGCGATTTCTGCGCGGCGCTCCGGTGTCAGCATCTTGTAGTAGGTGATCTTGCGGCGCACCATGGCTTTCCGGCGAACTAGGGGACGCTTGATGCTGGCTAGGGGATCGAAAGGTGGGGAAATGGGCTGGAGATTTGGTGTGGTTTTAGGGCAGTGGCTGGCGTAGGCCGAGCAGCGAAGGTTCTGGTGTGAATAGTGGTCCCGGTGACGACCGGTCAATCGGTTTTGACTGTACATCGCTCTTGTCGCGTTCGCGTTGCAGCCCGGCACGCTGGACCCTCCACGTCACTCACCGAATGGAACGCGCTTCGTCTTGTGTTTTCGCTCGCTTGTGGGACTGCAGTTGAGAGCAAACCGACGTCCCTCCCCCTCCCCCGCCTGCGTCATTTATTATACCACCACTCCCTCCGTTTTATGCGGAGTAAATAAAAACAGAGGGAGTATACTACGGATGAGGATCCCCTGACGTGGCCGAACCCATTGAGTAACTGACATGCGGGGCCTAGCAAGCATGGGGTCCACCAGTAAGTGACCGAAAGGGAGGGCAAGGCAGGGATACCTACGTCAGAGGATCCACTTCCACTATACTACTTTGACCAAATGTTAGAGTAATAATATATGACATGCAACTTACACAAAGCATACGGTCAAATTCGTATGTGAAAGGAGTTTCCAATGATATAATTTTCACATTATACATCTCATGTACTATTAATCTTGTCAATAGTCAAATTGGAAACCATCTCGAGTACAAATCTAGGAGTAGGTACGAACCTAACAATATTGATTGGGCATTGTTGAATGTTGATACCTTTTTGATCAAAGTAGAGATACTTTGACTACACATAAAACTTATATGTAAACTAGAAAGGATAGGGGGAGTATATTGTACGTTCAAAAACGAAACGAACATTGAATACCCTTTATATATGATTTGCGGATGCTATGATCACCGGTTCAAAATTTTGAATCCGCCTTAGGTATCACGTGCCCCCACTCGCTCCCTCTTGATTTCATCTTGGGGTCCGGAGATCTATTGAAAGAGGACTAGGGTGGGTACATGCGAATGATACTCGGCGGAATGTTCAAATGAGGCATGCGGGAGGATGGACTTGACTGGAGGGCGACATGATCGATGGAGAAGAGGGTTGGAGAGGAATGAGAAATAAGCAAACGCCACATGATTATACTTGAACGGCTCAAATAAACAATAAGTTGTCTCGCTTGGCCTACATAGTGAAAGGCCTAATGCGCAATGCGGAGCACTGATGCTCGAATATGGCCGGGAAAATAGGGAAACCGACATGTGGGGCACACCCGTCGGGACGATGTAGCGCAGACTAGTCCATTGGAGGAGCTGGCCCACGACCTCCTCGCCACCGACAACCGTTCATGTGGGTCATTGGGGCAAACAACGGGGCGCAGCTCCAGCACCGCCTCTGGACACGGCGACCGCGGTGAGCGACACGCTCATATCGTTGCTAGACACGGTCGGTTTCAGTGTGCCGAGGGTGGCGTTAGTGTTGTGGCATGACCAACGGTATGTTTGGTTTGTGCCCAAGGTTGCCCCATCAAAGAATTGGGTAGCCAAAATTTTGGTTGAGGTATCGGTTGCCCATGATTTGACCGACATTGGCAAGAAAAATGAACTAGAGTTGGCTAGAGTTCAATGGCATGCCAAAGAAATGGCAACCATCCAAACAAAGACCAATCTTTGGGTCATGACCAAAATTTTGGTTGAGGTATTGGTTGCCCATGATTTGGCCGACATTGGCAAGAAAAATGAACTAGAGTTGGCTAGAGTTCATTGGCACGCCAAAAAATGGCAACCATCCAAACAAAGACCAATTTTTGAGTCATGACAAATTTTTTGGTAAGGTGCACTTTGGCCACAATCCAAACACACCCCAACACCCGGCTCGTCGAGGATGCACGGGGCGCCGCGACGCGTCCGCGGAGTGGTGTAGCCCGGCCAACTGCATCCTCTGGACCTGAGACCATGCCGGGTCGTCTTGCTTTTTCAATGACATGCGGGGATCGCATGTGAGCAAAGGGCATCTCCAACGTTGCCACGATCGCAGCTGACTACCCTGGCACACCAAAACCCTCGTCCCTCACGCCGTCGCGCGGTGCGTTCCCAGCCGGCGCCAGCTGCCCGCATTCATGTCGTCCGTTCGTATGTCGTCGTTAAGAGGCTCGGTGCCCGAGGAACCAACTCCGGCGACTTAATGATGCACCCGGACGCTTGGCCTCACCGGAATGCGCTACTTAAAGCGGCAACGCCCAGCTAACCTCCACACCATAGCGCATCGTCCTCCTACCTGGCACCACATCCGCCATGACCGCAAGTGTGAACGCTCTGCGGGAGAGCTTGTTTTCGGGGATGAAGCTCGAGGTCGCCGCCCTCGCTCAAGTCGCCTCTCGCGACACAATAGCGGCGCAGCCGGACGCGGACGCGACCGCACAAGCGGTGGCCATGCTGGCGGCCGACGATGGGAGCACCGTCAGCCACGCGTCCTAGTTGCCGCTGTCCAACGTCCGGCACCGCCGAGGTCGGGGACTCCTCCGAGGATGAGTAGGGCATGGGAGGCGGCAGGGCATGGTGTGCCAACTGGCCGGTCCGTATCCCGTGTTCTACTCTTCCTCGTCGGAGACCGCACCTTCACTTCACGGTTCTTGAACCCCGCCCCCGTACATAGAGATCGCAGATGGAGGACGTCGGTCGCCGCCGTAGAATAGGTTTAGGGTCGGGTTTCTTTTATTTTTCTGTCCTATAAAAGTTCGAAATGTAATGAAAATCTGCCGTGTTTGCATTAATCTCGGCCGGTGTATATGAACTTTCACAATAATATACATATTGTAGGAGTACTAGCAAGATGCCCGTGCCTTGCACGGAAGATCAAGATCTTGTGGGAGAAAAGGATGAACGAGGGAAATCCTTATCTGCAAATGTGGAGAGGAGTGCGGGTAAATTGTCATAGTTTCCTTCCTATCCGTTAGATATAGATCGGACGACCTATATTGCAGGATGACAGGCACACCATCATCACCAACTCTGCTTTTTATTGAACCGAGACAAATCTAACATGCAAAGTAAAATAAACACATAGGGTCTATACATACACAAATTATCTTAGGCACTCCAATAGTACATCCACTACACATTCACGCATTTCACATCTTTCTACATCTACGGGAACCTACGAAAGGGTTAACGTAAATTGCCTCTCTCTCTCCTCCCCTGATTTTCATGGTGGTGGGCCCCTCCCTCCCCCCAATCTACAATCAACAGCTCACACATTTCACATTACGTTAATTACATAACTGGGATTACATAGGTGTAGCATTACTCGTCCTAAAAAACCCAACTAAGCCAACCTCCCAGCATATCGCGCGGGAAAAGACCCGGCCGCGCCGTTTTAGTCGGGATTACCGGATTACTAGTAGTAGTATCGATGGATTGCGCGAAGCAACACAATTTTTTTTGAGGGGGTGAAGCACCTAGTTTAAAAGGAAAAAAGGCGGTACACTCACAGCACTCCTGTCGCGGTCGCATTGCACCCCACACATGTTCGGTCCTGCACACGGCTCACGCAAACGGAACGCTCTTCGGCTTGCCTCTTCACTGACATGTGGGGCTGCACTTGGAGAAACCGACCATGCGCCAAACTCCCCCCACCCACCGCGCGAAAATCCTCCCCCCACACCCAAAAAACCCCCCCAAATCCAATTCAACCGCCCTTCGGCCAACTAGCCAATAATATTCCCCAAACCCCCCTCCCCCCTGTCCCCCTCCACTCCATTCGCTCCGGCAAAGCCGCCCTCCCCGCCGCGCCGATACGTCGGCGACGCGGTTCGGCGATCCTCTCGCTCCCACAGTACGCTCTCGTAGGCTGCCGTCCTTTAGCCGCGCCGCCACCTCTGGCTACGTTCTTGTGGAGGCGCACGGCGGTCAGCGCCGCCACCGCTGGCGACGTTCGTGTGGAGATGGACGGCGGTCAGCTTCTCCCATGGTTCGCGCATTCTAGACTGAGGCCCCGTTCATGTCGGTGTAGCGCTGAATGTTAGCTGATAGACGCTGTTAATCTCACTGTTTGCTGAAGTTGTTTACTGTCAATATGCTCTGCTTAAGAAGCGTCCTTGCCATGTTCTGCACTCAATCTGCTTAGCTGAGATGGCATGCCAAGGCCGATTAGTTGCTAAAATATCCTGCCATATATTTATTGTGACATAGATTGCCATGGTCTAGTAGCCAATCTGTTAGGTGAAATAGCTCTACACCATTTTATACTCGATCTTTGTTGCTGCGATGGCCTTCGATAGTTCGATGGCTGTGTGCTCGGCCTCATTGACTGCTGAAACAGCCTGCCATAATTTGGCACTCAAATATGTTTGCTGAATTATCTTCACATATATTTCGTTACTTAGATCTGCTCGTCCAAATATCTTGCCATAGCTTTAGACATCGACCTAGGTATTTTTTTTCTGGACTTCATAAAAAAGGATATATGTTTTTCCTGTAATATCTAGTAGAAGAACTAATTTGTATGTCTAACAGATGGACAAGACTTGGATAACTTCTGCTCGAAGATTCTCCGCTGCATATGTCGAGGGGGTTGAAAAGTTCATGAACTTTATCAGAGCTGAGTACGGTGGTCCGAAATCAGATGTGCTCTGCCCGTGTAGCAGTTGTATGAATTCAGTTACAAGACCCCAGTCAACTGTGCAAAATCATCTACACTTGTATCGGATGTCGGTCACATATACTAGGTGGGTTCATCATGGTGAAGTTGTGAACGTCAATGTTATTGACTACGTGGAAGCAGCAGATCAACCTGATGCACAGGTGGAAGAGGAGGAGGAGGTGGTGGTGGCGGAGACAGTGAGTTTGACCAACATTGAAACAATGCTACGAAATGCTCGTGCATTCCGTGAACTTTCACCTGCAGAAGAAAAATGGTGGGCCCGCATGTTGGAACAATGCAACGTTGCTGTCACCCTAGGAAATAAGCTGTCAGTATTCTCAGCTATGGTCACCTTTCTTCAGGTGAAGACATCTGAGCGGATGACCAACAAATCATTTGATGCGATGTTGGCTGCTTTCCGTGAATCTTTCCCAGATGCGTCTAAGCTGCCACACACCTACAGTAAAATGAAGAATTTCCTTCGTGCAGTTGGAATTGGATATGATATGATCCATGTTTGTAAGAATAATTGTGTTATGTTCCGGAAGGATTATGCCAACTTAAGTGAATGCCCGAAATAAAAATCATCAAGATGGCGATGATGTGAAGAGGATTCCTCATAATGTTCTGAGACATTTTCCAATTATACCAAGATTGCAGAGGTTGTTTCATGATGCTGAAACAAGAGAGGATGTACTGTGGCATTCTAGGAACCAGGAGTACAGAGATCAGAATGTAATGAGCCATCCATCTCATGGTAGTGAGTGAAAAAGCTTCAATGATAAACACAAAGAGTTTGCTGTTGACCCGAGACACATTAGACTTGGCTTAGCTTCAGATGGATTTAACCCATTTGGCCACCAGAGCGCCACATATAGCATGTGGCCAGTGCTTGTTATCCCTTACAACATGCCTCCAAATGTCTGCACCAAAGAATCAAACTACATGATGGCCTTGCTCATCCCAGGTCCAAAAAGTCCTGGAAAGGATTTTGATTTGTTCATGGAGCCTCTTGTGGAGGAACTTCAACAGCTATGGAAGGGTGTTCTCACTCGAGACCTATATAGCAGCCCACCAGCTGATTTCTTTCTGTGTGCTGTTATAATTTGGTGCATCCATGATTATCCGGCTTTGGGCACTATGTCAGGGCGAACGACACATGGTTACAATGCATGTGTTCACTGTGACAGGAATCCGCTGTCATACGCAATACTTATCAATATCTGTTACATTTGACACCGCCGTTTCCTTGCCAAGGACAAGCCGCATCCTAGAAAATAACGAGGACATGTGTTCAATGCAAAGCATGAAAACCATGATGCGCCAAAGAGGTTCACCGCCGATGAGTTGCAAGTGGAATTAGAGAAGGTCAGGCATATTACACCAAGAAACCATCCTGGTAATGGTAGCGGGAAAAGGAAGCGTGGCAGGGTAGAAGAGAGATTATTGTTTACCCGCAGGTCCACTTTGTGGGACTTGGAGTATTGGAAAGATTTAGATCTGCGGCATAATCTTGATGTGATGCACATCGAGAAAAATATATGTGACAGCATTATCGGCACACTTCTTAATATTGAAGGCAAGACGAAAGATACCTTAAAATCTAGGATTGATTTGACACACCTGGGTATCAGAAAGGATTTGCAGGTGTAAGATGAAGGTATACCACGGGATATGGCACCAACTGTGTACGTCTTGGACAAGGTCAAAAGAAAAGAATTCTGCGAGGTCCTGTCACGTGTGAGATTCCCACATGGATTTGCTTCCAACCCTGAAAGGAGAGTCAGTGCAGATGGAAACAAGGTACAAGGGTTGAAAACTCATGACTGCCACGTCCTACTTCAAAGGGTTTTACCTGTTATCCTTAGAGGATTGGGCCGCCCTGACTTATACAGAGCAGTTGCAGAGTTGGGACAATTCTTCAGGGAACTCTGCAGTAGGAATATCAGGATAGATGCCTTGGAGCGTCTTAGAGACAAGATACCAACTATCCTATGCAACCTTGAGAAGATATATCCTCCAGCCTTCTTTGATGTGATGGTGCATTTGGTTGTTCATCTACCTGATGAGGCACTACTTAGAGGTCCAGTACAGTATGGCTGGATGTACCCTATTGAAAGGCGGCTAGGCACTTTCAAGGGCTATGTTAGGAAACAGAGCTAGACCCGAGGGTTCCATTGCAGAGGCCTACATTGCTACAGAAGCGTTGACATTCTGCTCAAAATACATTGAAACAGCTGACCAGCTTAGCAAAGAGGTGGGTGAAGGCAATCCCGGGCTCAATGTTTTCGATTATTCTGTTCGAGTTACAGGGAAGAGTCGACAAGAGGACAAACCTAAAGATTTGGACAAAATGGTTTGGTATGTGTTGAATAACTGTCCTGAGATACTACCTTATATCAAGTAAGTGCAGTACTGCAGCTTATACATCATAATCTACTAAACTTGCAGCACATTCTTATATATTTAGATGTGTGACGCGATCACTATGTTGTGCAGCATCTACAAAGAGGAGTTACTGCCGCAAAATCCAAGAAACATTGACAAACTGGTTATGGCAGGATTTGCGAAATGGTTCAAGAACCATGTAAGCTTTTGAAGTGCACTATCAGTTTTTTTAATATATTGAGTACATAAGATGATCAGCTTGTCTACTTTCTAACCATAGGTTAAGATGATGCGGGAGGATGGGCAGGCAGTTGATGATGCCCTTTACTCACTAGCAATGGGTCCTGATACTCGGGTAAGACATTATGAATCTTGCGTTGTTGGAGATGTGCGCTACAACACCCTTGCACGAGACGAATGCAGGAAGACACAAAACAGTGCCATCATGAGCACGGATACGTATGACAAAGAGACAACTGAAATGTATGCTAACATAACAGCATTGTTCAGTTGCAGTATATATCCAGTTTCGAGGATCATCGGTGTGTGGTTCTGTTGTGCTGTCGTTGGTATAACCTGTTTTCCAGGATCGCAAAACCCAGAGCTGATGATTACTTCAAATCCATCAATGTCAAGGCGGCGTACCAGACCAACGAGCCTTTTATTTTGGCAAATCAAGCAACACAGATATTTTTATTGGAAGACACATTTGCACGTAGCGATGACTGGAGAGTATTGCAAAGGTTTGAGCAGAGGAATTCGTCTAATGAAGTTGCACAACAAGATGATGCTTACACTGCTCCTGATGTACAAGATAACACATATGTTCCTAATATCTTCGAGAACCATCACGTCAATGACGCCGGCGAAAAGATTGCTTGTCGTGTTGTGGACATACAAGAGTTGATCAAGAAGAAGCCAACATTCAAGGACGTTGAGGATGAAGAAGAAGATGACACCGTGGGGAATTACGATTCAGACTGATACACATGGCGAAGATGTTGACGCTGCTGCTGCGGATGATGATTACATTGCTTTTGTCGTATTTGCCTGTCAGAAGATGTTTTTTTATCTACTATGTGAAATTGTGTTTGCTATGACAACTGAAACCTGATGAACATGTTGTTTAGTATTTTGTTTTGAGAACATCACTTGTTATGTATGCTGATTTGTGTTTGGTGATTGTATGACAACTAAAACATGATGACATTGTTGTTTAGTTGTACTCATATTTGGCTGTGAAACTTGAATTTGATGACATAGTTTGCTGTTGGACTGCAATTTGCTCGACGTCTTCGAATGAGAACAAAGCTGACTCGACAGGGCCTCTGCTATTTATTTATTTATATGAGCAAAAGGGGATACCCCCTGATTTCCGTTAATAGAAATCATTAGATGTTCACAACACTACACCCAGCCTGCTACACAGGTTTCATTCATTACTAGTTTCATCAAAGTTCTCATGTCGTAGCCACTGAATACATCACGAGTGCTACATACACTACAAATAAAGAGACAATCATCCTACAGAGCACATCGATTTTGCCCATTATCTTCACAAGCTCTTTCATCTCCTCATTGCTGTCAAGGCCGTTCAGCAGCTGTTGCTTGGCCATGATCAGAGGAACTGCATCTTTAACCTTCTGCTCTGCATCTTCCTCTTCTGCCGTTCCTTCAGTTACTTGTCCAACACCCCAACCTGCTGGTATTGGGATCCCTCGGCTAACCAAATAATCAGCGTAGTTGCATTCCCCCACATCAGCAACTTCCCAGAAATACAAATCACACGAATCTTCCCTTTTCTGCACGAATCAAATTGGAAGATCATCAACCAAACTATTAAAAAAATCAGCAACTGAAAGCAGCAGAACAACACTTAAACATATTATTACCCCATGATTCGGGCATTTGTAGAAGACTCGGCCAGGGTTGCGGATTGTGGTTGAGACGCGACGGATGACTCTGCGTGATTTGCAGCAGTGGCACCACACCAACGGCAGCGGGTTGCGATGAGCAATCGGCTGCGGTGCGCGTGCCGGCGGGGGTGTGATGAGACCCACAGGCGATGGTACGGGTGGCGACTTGGCGCATATCTGGTTGTTGCCTGCTGAAGAGCAGGTGGACGAGCAGCCAGCGGACATGGTTGCTGCGGCCAGAGCTTCTGATGCTAGGCAGAGTAAGTAGAGAAGAGGAGAAGCGAACGTTGGATATGTCAGTTTCATTACTTGCAGAGTAGCATAGCACCATATATAGTCATAGTCTAGGTTTGGATTCGAACCAGCTACAGGAGGGACCTCCTTGTTTTGCGAAAAAAATTATTTCTCCACCTGACAGCTGGGACCCACCGGCTGTATCTTCGCACGGAAGGAAGTGCCTCCTTGTTTTGCGAAAAAAATTATTCATCCCGTTGACAGCTGGGACCCGTCAGATTTGGTGACTGACTTGTGGGCCTACTAAGCGGACGTGTACGCACGGCTTTGTCAACTTAATCAACAAATGATTCTAGCAGCTGGACCGTTGGATGTTAATCCAACAGCCGTGCTCCTTCTTCAACCTCTGTTCTTGCTCCTGTCTCCCGTGGGCGGCACCGCGGCTGTGCTGCCGCGCACCCGAACCAGTGAAGTTTCCCACTCCTCTCCATCTGCGACTCCACTGCCCCGTCTTCCCCATCTCCGGGTCGTTCCAGTCTGGGTGCGCTCGGCACGGTGTGGTCAACATGGTCAACAACCGAGAGTCATCGGAAGATGACTGTACGTGAGAGACTGACAGTGGGGACGCACCACGCCCATGGACGCATGCATGCAACGGAACGCGGCGAGGTCAACGTGGTCAAGGAACGACTTCCATCGGAAGTATACTGTACGTGGAGAGTCTCAGCTGGGTCCACGGCCGCAGCAAGTAAGTGCCTCCTTATTACACGGAAAATAATGATTCCTCCAACTGACAGCAGGGACCCACTGGACGGGCCACCGTATTTTGCGAAAAAAACGTTTGCCCCCTGACTGCTGGGACCCACTTGACGGGCCACCATATTTCGCGAAAAAAACATTCCCCCCGCTGTCAGCTCGGACCCACCGGAAGTGCCTCCTTATTACGCACAAAAAAATGAATACTCCCCCTGCTAGTTGGGACCCACCTTGGTGGGAGGCTGACTTGTGGGCCTACTAAGTTGACGGGGACGAAGGGCTTTGTCAACTTAGTCAATATGAACGATTCTAGCTCCAGTGACCGTACGATATCCATCCAACGACCGTAGTGCTTCTTCAACATCTAGTCTTCTTGATCTAGCCGCCCAAAGCAGCGCCAGTCGTGCCGCATGCTCCTGCCTCCCGTGGCCGGCTATGCTGCCGCGGAGGCCTCACCGCCCCCTACTATTCCCACCGCTGGCCAGGACCTGCAGCGACGACAGCCTCACACCGCAGCCGAACCAGTGAACCCTCGTACTCTTCTCCGCGCGGGCTTCCACTGCCGCGTCTTCCCCGGCTCCGTGTCGTCACCTTCCTAGGCCTCGCCGTCGTCCACCGCCGTGGTGCTCTCCACGCGGCGTGGTCAATGTGGTCAAGGAACGACTTCCATCGGAAGAGTACTGTACGTGGAGAGGCTGACAGCTGGGTCCACGGCCACAGCCCAGTTTTTTTGTGATTTGCCAAGTAAGTCACTTTGTCAGGCCTATTGGGCTGCAAATCTTTCAAGACGAGGAGAGCTTTCATTCGGCTGGCCGAGAAAATGGCCCATCAGTAATGAGAAATGGGCTGTACATTTTTAAAACACATCAAACCGGCAATTAGTTTCAAATATCTTTTTTTTTCATTTCGAGATTTAAAATTACATTAATTTTTATGCGTGGAGAATTTATTGGATTTTATATTGATATACATTTATTTTTAAAATCAGTTTCAATGTGAGTCGAAATTTCGGGATTAAAAACAGTTAGGACCGCACCGAAATATGCAAAATTTCGTATTATTTTTTAACCGTGGCCACAATATGGGCTGTAATGCTAACAAAAAGAATATGGGCTCCAAAAAAACCTTAATAATTAGCAAATGGGCTGTAAATTATTAGAAATAATGGCAGATGGGCTGTATGCTGCTTTCCATAGATTTGAGGCTTTCCTAAAAAAAGGTTGACACACAAGCAGTGACTGTTGGATGGCCATCCAACGGCCGTCGTGCTTCTTCAATCTCTGCTCTTCCTGCTCCAGCCGCTCAAACAAGCGCCGGCGGGACTGCCTGCTCCCTCCTCCCCGCGGCCGGCTCTGCTGCCGCGCAGGCCTACCGCCCCACCGTACTCCCATCGCTGGCCTAGCCATCCCTGTACTCACCCACACCTGCTGTTATTCTCCGGCGACGGCAGACGAACCAGTAAACCCTCGTACAGTCGTACTCCCCTCCGCGTGGGAAACAACTGCCGAGTCTTCCCTGCCTCCGTGTCGTTCCCTTCCTAGGCCTCGCCGTCGTCCACCGCCCTGGTGCTCTCGGCGCGGCCTGGTCAACATGGTCAACGACCGACATGCATCTGAAGTGGACTGTACGTGGAGAGGCCGACAGCTGGGTCCACGGCCGCACGCAAGGATATGCCTCCTTATTACGCGCAAAATAATGATTCCTCCACCTGACATCAGGGACCCACCGAAAGGGCCTCTGTATTTCGCGAAGAAACGTTACCGCCGCTGACAGCTCGGACCCACCAGCTATATCTTCGCACGCAAGAAAGTGCCTCCTTATTACGCAAAAAAAATGAATACTCCCCCTGTTAGCTGGGACCCAGTATAGTGGCAGGCTGACTTGTGGGCCTACTAAGTTGACGGGGACAGAGGGCTTTGTCAACTTAGTCAATATGCACGATTCTAGCTCCAGTGACCGTACGATGTCCATCCAACGGCCGTAGTGCTTCTCAACCTCTGGTCTTCTTGCTCCAGCCGCCCAAACCAGTGCCGGTCGTGCCTCGTGCTCCTGCCTCCCGTGGCCGGCTGCGATGCGGTGGAGGCCTCACCGCCCCCTACTACTCCCACCGCTGGCCAGGGCATCCCTCTACTAACCCACACCCCCTGTTATTCTGCGGCAACGGCAGCCTCACACCGCAGCGAACCAGTGAACCCTCGTACTCCTCTACGCGTGGGCATCCACTGCCGCGTCTTCCCCGGCTCCGTGTCGTCCCCTTCCTAGGCCTCGCCGTCGTCCACCGCCCTGGTGCTGTCGGCGTGGCGTGGTCAACATGGTCAAGGAACGACTTCCATCGGACGTGGACTGTACATGGAGAGGCTGACAGCTGGGTCCACGGCCGCAGCAAGGAAGTGCCTCCTTATTACATGCAAAATAATTATTGCTCCACCTGACAGCGGGGACCCACCGGACGGGCCACCGTATTTCGCGGAAAAAACGTTTGCCCTTGACTGCTGGGACCCACCAGCTACATCTTCGCACGCAAGGAAGTGCGTCCGGGCAAGAAAAAATGATTCGCCCCCTTGACTGCTGGGACCCACCAGCTACATCTTCGCAGGCAAGGAAGTGCCTTACAGTCGGGACCCACCTGGTCGAAGCGTACGTAGCGTTGTCATTCTGGTCGCGAACGTGTATGTACATATATATTGCTGGATGTAGAGGCGCGCACGTGTCGTAGTAGAGGCGCGTACGTAGCATGTACACGTACGTACAGCGGCCAGGGTGCAAGAAAGAAAATACGGCCACATATGTGTACATACGGGCGGGGTCTCGAATGCCTACTCGCGCATACGTACGACCAGGGCTCGTGTACATGGCTGGGTCGAAACGGAGAAACAGCACCGTCGTCGTGTTCATGGGGAGGCAATGGAATGCGTCGTGTTCATGGGGAGGGGTGTGGCGTACCGCAAAACGGAGGAAATGGACCTCCTACGGTCGAAACGAGGGTCCTGTTGATCGGGAGGAGTGTGGCGTACCGCAAAACGGAGGAAACGGACCTCCTACGGTCGAAACGGGGGTCCTGTTGATCGGGAGGGGTGTGGCGTACCGCAAAACGGAGGAAACGGACCTCCTACGGTTGAAACGGGGGTCCTGTTGATCGGGAGGGGTGCGGCGTACCGCAAAACGGAGGAAACGGACCTCCTACGGTCGAAACGGGGGTCCTGTTGATCGGGAGGTGTGTGGCGTACCGCAAAACGGATGAAACGGGCCTCCTACGGTCGAAATGGGGGTCCTGTTGATCGGGAGGGGTGTGGCGTACCGCAAAACGGACGAAACGGACCTCCTACGGTCGAAACGGGGGTCCTGTTCATTGGGAGGGGTGTGGCGTACCGCAAAACGGGACTCCACGGGACACTGTTCATCTCCACCGTCGACCTCCTCCAGCCTCCACGGGCTACCGTCGACCTCCTCCAGCCTCCACGGGCTCCTGTTCATCCAGCCTCCACCGCGCGCTACTCCACCGGCTACTGTTCAACCACCCCTCCACGGGCACCCCTCCACCGTCTACTGTTCATCCAGCCCTCCACACCACAGGGTCCTGTTCAACCACCCCTCCACGGGCACCCCTCCACCGTCTACTGTTCATCCAGCCCTCCAGCACACCACGGGGTCCTGTTCATCCAGAGGCAACGCCACCGCTCACTGTTCATCCAAACCCCCTCGCAACACTCACTGTTCATCCCAGAGGCAGCATCGATCGGCTTCAGTTAGCAGCAGTAGCGAAGGAATCACTCGATCGGGTTGAGTTAACAGCAATCGATCGATCGCTCGGGTTCAGTAACGCGTAGTCTGCAGTGCAATCACTCGGGTTCAGTTAGAGCCAACGCCTCGCACACACGCGTGTACGTGTACGAGAGAAACGCGCATCGCTCGGCCCCCGACCTCCCACCGTAACCGGGAACTCCCCGAAATTTTCCTCGCCCTCGCTTCTACCATGGTTTTTTCCGTCATGGACGGCCCAAAGAATGTCGTGCAGCTGCTTCTCCGGCCCGCCCAGGATGAAAAGCCCATTTTCTGTCATGATTTTTTGTCATAGAAGTAGGAGCCCACCACATCTATGATGATACCGGGTTTTGTCACAATTATCGTCATAGAAGTGTCATATGTATGACAGAATTTTTTTTTCGTTCGGCCCAAAATGTCACGGATGTGTCTTTTTTTTGTAGTGAGGGGGCTGAGCACGCCAACATCCACATACACCCATCGTGTCCGAAACCCGCTCGCAGACGGTGGGAGGTCAAAGTCAATTCCCAAGCCGGCCATTGCAGCCACGTCCTGGAAGCTCAGGCATCCCGAGCTTTGGCGAGGATCAGTCAGGTGCAGCGAGAAGAAATGGCGTAGTAGGGCCACGGAAGGAGCAATGCCCACCATAGCCTCGCAGACGAAGGCGAAGACAGCAAGAAAGGCGACTGATTGGGGACCCTGGTGCAACATATGGATCTGATAGTGGGAGAGCATGACGTTGAAGAAGGCGGAGAAGGGAGGAATCAGGCCAGCCCACAAGGTGTCGATGAAGCATTGGACCTCAGTGGTTGTCCTGTCGACGGAGGCGCGGGGTGCAGGCCTGGCCACCGTCCTCCCCCATTCGTAGAAGTCAGTGGCGAGCGCGGGGCGCACCTTGTCCATGGCCTCCTGGTTGAGCACCAATGACCGGCCCACAGCGGGTTCAATGGCTGGAGGTGGCCCGGCTAGAGACACAGACTTCTTCTTTCCCTTCTCCGTTCGGCGAGGCGCCATGGCGACAAGGAGGGCCAAGCTCGGAGCAGATTGGAAGAGGAGGTTGCCAATTCGGAAAGGCAGGAGACTAGGAGGGGCGCGTCGCCAAGCAATGGGGGATAACTATGTAAATCACGGTGGCCGCCTAGCTAGGCGGATATCAAGGCTGCGTGGGGAAGCGGAGACGCCCACATCCAATCAATCGCCACGTGCCAAGCGGGGCCGCAGGCTGTTGGGCCCGCGGCGCTCCACACTTGCCCTTTGGCTTCGCCTCGAAGCCAAGTTCAAGCGCGCCTTGCGCCCGGGGGCTACTGTCGGCATTCTGGGAACGGGGGTCCCCAGACTTGCCTGCGTGCGGCCCACGGCGTGGCTCCACCAGCGGCCCTGTACGGCCCATCTTCACCAGCAAACACTCAAGACCCTCGCGAGGGACCAAGCCTCACAAGGGGGACGACACAAGACCTCCTCGGGGGCGGCCTCACTAGGCTGGCTCGCGAGGGGCAGAGAGATCAAGGCAAGGGCACCTCGCGAGGTCCCTGTGACGCAAGCCATGATGACCATGACCAGGCAGGCGCCAGCGCGCGCATCATCCTCGTTTCCTCTTTGGTGCTAAAGATCCAGGCGCAGGCGAGGAGTCCCGAGGCATCAGGAAAAGGTTTCCATATCGGTGCAATGATACCAAGACCAGCAGGACGGCAGGACGGAGGTCACCGTAGAGCCCAAGACGGCGTCACCACCAGAGCCTTTGGCAGGCGAAGACCACCTTTAGCCAGGATAACTTCTACTAGTTGTCTCCCTTTGAATTTGGCCGTTGTGGAATCCCTTCCCGCTCAATATTTGGGAAGAGGACCAAGGCCTCTATAAATAGGACTAGCCACCACCATAGAGGGGGGGTCTATATCAGCTGGAGAGGCACCACACCAGCCCACCGAGCACAAGAACACCTCTCCTCAGGAGGCTGTTCTTCCCTTGTAACTGTTCATCCTCAGTCCAAGAGGCAATCCACCACACCACACTAGAGTAGGGTATTACACCACATCGGTGGCCCGAACCAGTATAAATCTTGTGTCCCTTTGTTCTTTGGGTTCGACGCGCTAGGCCTGGCGATCGTTGCGAGAGCGAGCTAGGGGCAGGGACAGATCTTCGTGCGCACCCCAGTGTTCGAACCTCAAGGGTTTTGCCGGAATCCGAAATCCGACAATAGCGTCCACGACGAATGGCTCGCCCGACACCTCGGTCAAGAAAAGCCGAAGTCTATGGCAGCCCTTACCGCACTCATGACCCGCTTCTGCGTGGGAAAAGATAGCTGGTTAGCTCTTAGAAGCAACAGCACCAGCGACCCTGCCTCCTCTGAAGCCAGGGATGGCAACGGGAAGCCACGACGCAATAAACATAAGCGTCAGAACAACAATGAAGATACTGAAGATACAACGGTCAATGCCCGATTCAGTGGCTCTAAACCCGGTCAGTGGAAGAAGCCATTCAAAGGAAATAGGGATGGTCCATCTAATTTGGACAAAATACTCGACCGGCCTTGCCAGATTCATGGCACCACCGACAAGCCTGCCAATCACTCCAACAGAAACTGTTGGGTCTTTAAATAGGCCGGTAAGTTAAATACTGAACATAAGTGGAAAGGGCCGCCAGGCGAGGACGATGATAAGTCCCGCCTGCCGAACACAGGGGGACAGAAGAAATTTCCCACTGAGGTGAAAACAGTGAATATGATATATCTCACGCATATCCCCAAGAGGGAGCGCAAGCGCGCACTAAGGGACGTCTACGCCATAGAGCCTGTCGCCCCAAAATTCAATCCGTGGTCAACTTGTCCGATCACCTTCGATCGCGGGGACCATCCGACCAGTATCCGTCATGGAGGTTCGGCAGCCCTGGTCCTCGATCCAATCATTGATGGATAACATCTCACTCGAGTCCATGTAGGAGTACATGGTGGGTTGTTTCATTGAGACCGTCCCTAAGAACTGAGATCTGTATGCGTGATTTAAGATTCAGCTACTACCACGCATTGGGCCCGAAACCAATGGACCCCCTCGGCTTCTTAATCACCCTTGTCCTCTGTCCAGGAGTTGCATGTAGTTTCTGGTGTTTGTAGTAAGCTGGAGGCCGTGGACATCGCTGACCAAGGGGTGGGCTGTGATGCGGTAGGCTCGTGGCCCGGTGTACCGAGTCGCCCGTTTGGTGTCTCGGGAACCCTGCACACATCGTTCGGGGCCGTATGTGGAAACCTCGGCCGGACTCCCTGCGGATGGAACCTGAATAGGCGATAAACCTGGAATAGAGACTCGAGTGTTTAGGTAGGCTGTGGCCGACACCCTCGCTGGGCTTCCGCTTGAAGGTTGCCGAGTTATAAAACTATTCGAATAGCCGCGTCCGCGGTAAAGGACTACTTGGTCGCTTATGCAGTTCATAGACAAGTAAATGGATACTATTAAAAGCCTCAAGATAAGTGTGAGTACCGCGGATGGCCCTCTCGTGGGATGACGAGGGAGGATCCACGGTGGAGTATTGAAATGGTATGTAGTGGACTCGTGTGCGAAAACTATTTCACAAGTGGTGTCTCATAGGATAGCTTAGCCAAGAGTCAAAGCTGGCTTGCTGCAATAACTCCACTACCTTCTTGAGAATGAACATGTATAGTAGGATCTGTTGTAAGACTTGCTGAGTACCTTTGTACTCATGTTGCTTCAATTACTGTTTTCAGACGACAACACCGCCCCTTCCGATGGGTTCTATGTAGAACTCGACGACGACGAGTGACTTGCCACCCAGGTGGTGATCTAGGCTTGTGAAGGGCCTATGTAGATAGACAGGCTTCGTCAAGCCTTCTTTCTTTCTAACGTCTGTACCCAGACAGTTTGCTTCCGCATGTGCTTGTATGATTGTATGACTTGAGTGTCGGGTCATGTGACCCCTATCTATATGAACAAGTTATGTAAGGCTCTCCGGAGCCCTTTAAATAAAGTACTTTGAGTTGTAGAGTTTTGTTGTGATGCCATGTTGTATTTGCACATATCGAGCATATTGTGTGTATGATTGAAATGCTTGGTATGTGTGGGATCCGACAATCTAGTTGTTTATCCTTGGCAGCCTCTCTTATGGGGAAATGTAGTCTAGTGCCTCCTTGAGCCATAGTAGTCCGCTACAGCCCGGTTCACCGGAGTCCTGCTAGCCCAGCACTACTGCTCTGGACACTCGACTGGCCAGCATGTGATTCATATCGTTCCTGTGTCTGTCCCTTCGGGGAAATGTCACACGGTGACATCCGGAGTCCTGCCTAGCCTGCTACAGCCCGGGTTTCCGGAGTCCTGTTAGCCCAGTGCTACAGCCCGGATTCACACGCTGCTGACTGACACGTTCGATGTTGATTCATGTATGCCTGTCCCCATACGTTAGTGCCGCTTCGGGTTCATGACTAGCCATGTCAGCCCGGGTTCTCTGTCATATGGATGCTAGCAACATTGTCATATACGTGAGCCAAAAGGCGCAAACGGTCCCGGGCCATGGTAAGGCGACACCCGTGGGAGTACCGTGCGTGAGGCCGCAATGTGATATGAGGTGTTACAGGCTAGATCGGTGTGACTTGGAATCGGGGTCCTGACTGCGCCGGGTCACACGGCCATGCTGGTCCGAGTGATGGTTGAGACAGGCTATCGTTGGTATCCCGAGTATACCGTCGAGGAGCAGTTTCGAGACTTTAATCAAAGTCAATATCTTTGCACAGTCAGGATTTACCCTTCCTACCCTGGATCCACTGAACCCCTCCATTGCTCTTATGGACTTGGGGTTACCGTCGAGATGTCCGTGCAGGACGCAGCTTACTCAATGATGACTATCATGCGAGCCAGAACTGCCTTGCTTCAGAACACCGACTTCCGCTATATGCCAGCAGCACTCCCTGGGGCACAGGGTACTATCAGGCTACTTACTGTGATCCTATCCATGAGGATTCACTACTCCGCACCACCACCGAGATGCTTGAGGACAAGGACCATGAGAATCGTGCCTTGCGAATGGAGCTCTTTAATGCCCGTTCTGATCACTGGGCCACTCTGACACGGTTTGCACCTGCCGTGCTGGCTGGGTTTATGGACATGAGGGACTTGTACCCCGTGCGATCTGGTCTGCCAGAATGTATGGAATGGTGTGATGTAGGAGGCATCACCCCTCCTCGTGGACCCCGTCTGCCACCGTTTGTTGGACCAAGGCCACACCCGAGTCCTTATGGACCGCAAGCTCCACAGGACCGACTGTTTCAAGATGATCATGTTCAGCTCCCAGGACATGGTGGTGACTTCTATGAAGATTACTATGGAGACGTCTGAGTTGGTGGTAGTTCCACTAGTATTGTAACAGTTGTATTCTCCACAGTCCTGCGTGTCTTGTGGGATACGACTTGGTGTGTATCACGTTCCGGAGGTGTAGAAAAATAATGTATAGGAGCTTGGAATGCCTCTGATGAGATGTATCGTCTTTCATCATAGTTGTACCCTAGCCTGGGCTTGTACTAAACTATGTATGGTGTGTATGACCGTTGGTATATGTATGTCGGTTGCTATGTTACCATGTCATACTGATGATCATCTCTGCATTCCTTGTTATCCATTACATTCCGCATTTCCCTGCCAAGATTTTGCCATCCTTGTCTAAACCGTTGTTTCGTTTCTCCTAGGATGGTTAACACCCGCGACAACCCTGCCGTCCAGGCGCAGGGTGAAACCAATGCAGCTAGGGGGGAGAATCTGCCCCAACTGCCTTCACTGGCCGAAGTTATGCTGGAGGCAGAAAGAAACAAGCGTGAGACTAACCGCTTGCTAGAGCGAATTGAGCAGAATACTACACGTCACCAGAGGAACGACCTGGTGTCCATCAATGACTTTATCAAGTTGTACCCACCGAAGTTTAACCATTCCGTCGAGCCCCTTGATGCGGATGATTGGCTTCGCAGCATCACCCATAAGCTACGTTCTGCCAACGTAGCCGAAGCTGATAAGGTTACCTACGCTGCCTATCACCTCGAAGGCCCTGCTAGCCTTTGGTGGGAAAACTTTGAGGCTATGCGCCCAGCCGGCCAAATCACTACTTGGGTTGAATTCAGTGAGGCTCTCCGTGGGCATCACATTCCGGAGGGTCTCATAGATCGTAAGCGGGAAGAATTCTGCAACTTCACCCAAGGCAGACTGACTGTGGATGCATACAGCCGTGAGTTTGGAAATCTAGCACGCTATGCTCCTGAAGAGGTATCCACCGACGCCAAGAAGCAGGCAAGGTTCCGCAAGGGACTTAGCCCCGAGCTTCGCCGTGATCTTTGTCTGCACGAGTGCACCTCCTTCCAGAAGTTGGTCAATAAGGCCATCAGTGCCGAGACAGGACAGACTGACTATGACGCTACATGCAAGCACTCTCGTGATTTTGGCTCCTCATCCGGCTCCGGATCCCAGAAGCGCCGGGTCTGGATTCCAAACACTGCTCTGCCACCTAGGTTCACTCCGAGGCCATCCTTCGAGGCGCCTCGCCCCAACCAGCAGTATGCATCGCCCAAGGTCTATGGTGGCCCCGCTGCTAATGCTGCTCCACGCCCCAATGTTATGACATGCTTCAAGTGTGGAGAAACGGGTCACTATTTGCGCGAGTGCCCCCGAAAGAACCCCAATCAACCTGGACAGTCCGTTGGCCGTGGTAAGCCAGCAGGAAAGACTTACTACGCCAAGCCAGCCACCACTGCACGTGGCCATGTCAACTATGTTTCAGCTGAAGAAGCTCATGAGGATCCCAACGTCGTCCTTGGTACGCTCCTTGTTAATTGCCATCCGGCAACTGTTCTTTTCGATACTGGAGCATCTCATTCATTTATCTCTGAGAGCTATGCTCGATTGCACAACACCACATTTAGTGACATGCCTACCTCCATGGACATTCAAACTCCTGGTTCTAGATGCCAAACCTCTAGGATAAGCCATGGAAATGAAATTCTTGTCGACAGATTGGTCTTCCTTGCATCACTAATAGCTCTCAAGTCCTCAGACATAAACATCATCTTGGGTATGGACTGGATGTCAGCTCATTATGCTAAGATTGATTTCTCTACTAGAACTGTTCAACTCACCCATCTGTCGGGCAAGACAGTCAATGTTTTGACCCGAGTGTCTAAGCGTCAGCTTTACTCATTAAATGCCAACCCTCTTCCAGACCTCGAAGATGTGCCGGTAGTCCGTGACTTCCCGGATGTCTTCCCTGAAGAACTGCCAGGTATTCCACCTGACAGGGATGTCGAGTTCGTGATAGACCTTGTTCCAGGAACCGTCCCAATCTCTAGAAGACCTTATAAGATGGCACCCCTAGAGCTAACCGAGCTTAAGAAACAACTCGATGAGTCCTTGAAAAAGGGTTTCATCCGACCTAGTTCTTCTCCGTGGGCTTGCCCCGTCCTCTTCGTCAAGAAGAAGGATGGTACGGATCGGATGGTTGTAGATTACCGACCTGTCAACCTAGTCACTATCAAGAACAAGTATCCGCTTCCCAGGATCAACAACCTGTATGATCAGCTCGCTGGATCCTCAGTCTTCTCTAAAATGGATTTGAGGTTGGGCTACCATCAAATCAAAATCAGGAACGGGGACATTCCTAAAACGGCCTTTGTTACTCGTTATGGCCAATACGAGTACACCGTCATGTCTTTCGATTTAACCAATGCTCCAGCCACCTTTTCTCGGTTAATGAACTCAATCTTCATGGAGTATTTGGATAAATTCGTCGTGGTATACCTCGATGATATACTCATCTACTCCAAGAGTGAGGAAGAACATGCCGAGCATCTAAGGCTAGTACTGACGAAACTTCGAGAGCATCGCCTTTATGCTAAATTCTCTAAGTGTGAATTCTGGTTGCCAGAAGTGACCTATCTAGGCCATGTAATCTCTGGTAAGGGTATTGCTGTCAATCCCGAGCGAGTTCAAGCCGTCCTTGACTGGACTCCACCTGAATCGGTCAAGCAAGTTCGGAGTTTCCTTGGTTTAGCGAGCTACTGTCGCCGCTTCGTCGAGAATTTCTCCAAGGTTGCTAAACCCCTAACTGAACTCCTGAAGAAAGATAAAAAGTTCGAGTGGACCCCACAGTGCGAGTTCAGCTTTCAGGAACTGAAAAGACGCCTGACATCTGCCCCCGTACTCATACCACCAGATTTTTCTAAGGACTTTGTTATCTATTGCGACGCCTCGCGACAAGGACTAGGTTGCATACTCATGCAAGATCGTCACGTGATTGCCTACGCTTCCTGACAGTTGCGTCCACATGAGGATAATTATCCCACCCATGATCTACAGCTTGCAGCCGTAGTCCATGCACTCAAAACATGGCGACATTACCTTCTCGGTAATCGTTGCGAGATCTTCACCGATCACCAAAGTCTGAAATACATTTTCACCCAACCGGATTTGAATCTCAGGCAAAGACGTTGGGTCGAGTTGATCACAGATTACGACTTAGGAATAACTTACACCCCGGGCAAAGCCAACGTCATGGCTGATGCGCTAAGCCGTAAATCTTACTGTAACAACTTGATGTTACAACAAAGTCAACCACTTCTCCATGAGGAATTCTGTAAGCTTAACCTTCACATTGTTCCTCGAGGGTTCCTATCCACCCTGGTGGCGAAACCCACCCTTACGGATCAGATCATCAAAACTCAGAAGGTAGATCCGGGGATCTCCCGTATTAAGAGAAACATCAAGAAAGGAGTTGTGGCTTGTTTCTCCGTTGATGACCAAGGTGTTGTGTTCTTTGGAGACCACCTAGTGGTTCCCAAGGTACGCAACCTGAGGCGATTGATCCTTAAGGAAGCTCATGAATCTCCTCTCACCATTCATCCCGGCAGTACCAAAATGTATCAAGACCTACGCCAGAGGTTTTGGTGGACTAGGATGAAGAGAGAAATTGCTCAATACATTGCTAATTGCGACATCTGCCATCGTGTTAAAGCAGAGCATCAACGGCCTGCTGGCACCCTTCAGCCTCTGGCTATTCCTAAATGGAAATGGGATAAAATCGGTATGGATTTCATTACCGGGTTTCCCAGGACCAAGAGAGGGAATAATGCTATCTTCGTTGTTGTCGATCGTCTTTCCAAAGTAGCCCACTTCCTACCTGTTCGTGAGAGTATAACCGCTAGCCAGCTAGCAGACTTGTACATCTCCCGAATAGTGTCTCTTCATGGTGTTCCATTGGAAATTAACTCAGACCATGGAAGTCTCTTCACCTCTCGATTTTGGGAAAGTTTCCAAAATGCTATGGGAACTCGTCTCTCTTTTAGCACCGCCTTTCACCCTCAATCAAGTGGTCAGGTAGAATGAGTTAATCAAATTCTGGAGGATATGCTCCAAGCTTCTGTCATCTCGTTCGGCATGGATTGGGAGAAATGCCTTCCATTCGCCGAGTTCGCTTATAACAATAGTTACCAAGCTAGCTTGGGCAAAGCTCCTTTCGAGGTTCTCTATGGACGAAAATGTCGAACGCCTCTTAACTGGTCAGAAACCGGGGAAAGACAACTCTTTGGCCCGGATATGATTCAGGAAGCAGAAGAGCAGGTTCGCATTATTCGTGAGAAATTGAAAACAGCCCAATCTCGCCAAAAGAGCCATTATGATCGCAAACATAAGGCTATGACTTTTGAGGTTGACGAGAAGGCTTACCTTCGGGTTACTCCTTTAAAGGGAACCCATCGATTCGGTATCAAAGGCAAATTGGCTCCTCGTTACATTGGACCCTTTCGCATTCTTGCCAAGCGAGGAGAAGTTGCCTACCAATTGGAACTACCTCCGCATCTTTCCAAGGTTCATGACGTCTTCCACGTTTCTCAACTCAAGCGTTGCTTCTCGGATCCTATCCGTGGAGTGGACCACGAAACGCTTGATCTCCAAGATAATCTCACATATCGGGAATATCCCGTTCGAATCCTTGATCAAGCCGAGCGTACCACTCGACGCCAAAACATCAAGTTTCTCAAGGTTCAATGGTCACACCATTCCGAGAAAGAAGCTACTTGGGAAAGGGAGGATCGTCTTCGACTTGAGTACCCCACCTTCTTCCCAACGGATCCTAAATCTCGGGACGAGATTCTTTTGAGTGGGGGTGAATTGTCACATCCTAGCTAGTTCATGCATTAGAGTGTTGCATCATGTCTATTTTTCACAGAAACTTGAAATGGGGATGCCAGAAACCCCCAGCACCCCCCCTGAAACAACTAGGGTTTACTAAAATCCTTTTCAATGAACCTGAAATGCCCTCCATAAAAGTTCACCATCTTTGGTCCTTGCTAAAACCTCTGCCAAAATGGTTTCATGTTTTTGGAGGCCATTTTGGATTTTTGCAAAAGCCATAAGTATTTGCATTTGGGCAATTTAAATCCTATAAATATTTTCAAATGCCCAAATAGTCTTGAAGGTATTTTTAGGCTGTTGAGAATAATTTCAAAGGTGCCTCAGAATATTTTCAGGATTTTCCTAAATGGAATAGTATTTTTACTATTTCAAAACACAGAACAGAAATAAATAAAAAAGGAGAAAACAGAAAGCAAAGAAGGACTTACCTGGCAGCCCACCTGGCGGCCTAGCACTGTGCTGGCCCGCGCCGGTCAGCTGCCTGCTCTCGCCAGAGCAGGCAGAGAGGTGACGCCGGCAAGCGCGAGCTCGCCATGGCGCCACCTGCTTGCCGCCTCGCCCGTGGACGAGCTGGACGACCCTTCACGACGTGCCCCAGAGCCCCTGGACACTCCCTTTCTCCCCCATCGCCTCTCCCTCGCCTTCCTCCACCATGGCCGACACAGCCGCTGCCACCTCGCCGGAGTAGCCGTGCCCACCGTCGTCCTCGCGCCGTCCCACCGTCTCCAACAGCTCCGCCGTCGCCTTCTCCTTCGAGCAGGTCGAGCCCCGAGCGCTCGCTTGCCCCGAAGCCTCTGCTCCAACCTTGCCTTCGCCCCGAGCGCTCGCTTGCCCCGAAGCCTCTGGACGTCGCCGGCGGCTAAACGCCGGTGAGTCAGCGTGGTTTGACCACGGGTTGACTCCCCAAAGTCACTGACAAGTGGGGCCCGCCTGCTAATTAATCTGAGTTAGAGTTTAAAATTAATCCTAATTATTTAATTACCTAACAGTGACACTGACACAGGGGACCCACACGTCAGGTTTGACGTGGACGACCCCGTTGACCGCTGACGTCATCATGACACACTGCTGACGCAATAAGCAATTTAATTACTGGAATTATTCTTATATTGGAAATTCCAGAAATTATCACAAACTTCAAAAAATCATAGAAAATAATCTATAGCTCAGAATGAAAAGATTTATATATGAAAAATGATCAGAAAAATCCATTCTATCCATCTGTACTTGTTTCATGCATGTTTAAGCAAGATAACCTACTGTTTAATGCAGAATAAGATAAAGCACTAACATGGGCCATTTATGAACTTGGAATTTGAATATTTGATTCAAAATAGTTCAAACCCATCTGGTCTTAGTTGCATTAGCCCAATACATCCATTTTGCCATGTCTCATGCATGCATCATATTGTTGCGCTTGCTTGGTGTTGATTGTGTTTCGGTATGTTCATTGTGGTAGGTCCTGCCTCCGAGGATATTCAGGAGTATCCAACTGAAGGGCAGTATCCCACCACCACTCTGTCAGGCAAGCAACCCATTGATCATTTCGATACAAACCCATCTTCTCGCTTCTGCTCTCATTTACTGCATTAAGACCACGCGATTCAAACTGCTATGTGTTGCGGTAGTTGAACCCACTTTCCTTTGCATGACCTATCATTGCCACAGTAACTAGATGAAACCCACTAGCATGTGTAGGAGTTGATTGAGCCATGTTGTGTTCCTACAATGCTATGCTTGCTACGCTTAGAGTCGTGTCAGGTCTGGCTCATCAGGGTGATGAACTAGAGTGAAAGTGTGTGTCGGTAATGAGAGTGAGGTGTTGAATACGATTTGGTAAAGGTATCGATGGGAGGCCATGTAGGAGTACATGGTGGGTTGTTTCATTGAGACCGTCCCTAAGAACTGAGATCTGTATGCGTGATTTAAGATTCAGCTACTACCACGCATTGGGCCCGAAACTAATGGACCCCCTCGGCTTCTTAATCACCCTTGTCCTCTGTCCAGGAGTTGCATGTAGTTTCTGGTGTTTGTAGTAAGCTGGAGGCCGTGGACAGCGCTGACCAAGGGGTGGGCTGTGATGCGGTAGGCTCGTGGCCCGGTGTACCGAGTCGCCCATTTGGTGTCTCGGGAACCCTGCACACATCGTTCGGGGCCGTATGTGGAAACCTCGGCCGGACTCCCTGCGGATGGAACCTGAATAGGCGATAAACCTGGACTAGAGACTCGAGTGTTTAGGTAGGCTGTGGCCGACACCCTCGCCGGGCTTCCGCTTGAAGGTTGCCGAGTACACACTGTGTAAACGGTGGTAAGTGGTGAGAGCGTGTGTGACGAAGTACACCCCTGCAGGGTATAAAACTATTCGAATAGCCGCGTCCGCGGTAAAGGACTACTTGGTCGCTTATGCAGTTCATAGACAAGTAAATGGATACTATTAAAAGCCTTAAGATAAGTGTGAGTACCGCGGATGGCCCTCTCGTGGGATGACGAGGGAGGATCCACGGTGGAGTATTGAAATGGTGTGTGGTGGACTCGTGTGCGAAAACTATTTCACAAGTGGTGTCTCGTAGGATAGCTTAGCCAAGAGTCAAAGCTGGCTTGCTGCAATAACTCCACTACCTTCTTGAGAATGAACATGTATAGTAGGATCTGTTGTAAGACTTGTTGAGTACCTTTGTACTCATGTTGCTTCAATTACTATTTTCAGACGACAACACCGCCCCTTCCGATGGGTTCTATGTAGAACTCGACGACGACGAGTGACTTGCCACCCAGGTGGTGATCTAGGCTTGTGAAGGGCCTATGTAGATAGACAGGCTTCGTCAAGCCTTCTTTCTTTCTAGCGTCTGTACCCAGACAGTTTGCTTCCGCATGTGCTTGTATGATTGTATGACTTGAGTGTCGGGTCATGTGACCCCTATCTATATGAACAAGTTATGTAAGGCTCTCCGGAGCCCTTTAAATAAAGTACTTTGAGTTGTAGAGTTTTGTTGTGATGCCATGTTGTATTTGCACATATCGAGCATATTGTGTGTATGATTGAAATGCTTGGTATGTGTGGGATCCGACAATCTAGTTGTTTATCCTTGGCAGCCTCTCTTATGGGGAAATGTAGTCTAGTGCCTCCTTGAGCCATAGTAGTCCGCTACAGCCCGGTTCACCGGAGTCCTGCTAGCCCAGCACTACTGCTCTGGACACTCGACTGGCCGGCATGTGATTCATATCGTTCCTATGTCTGTCCCTTCGGGGAAATGTCACACGGTGACATCCAGAGTCCTGCCTAGCGTGCTACAGCCCGGGTTTCCGGAGTCCTGTTAGCCCAGTGCTACAGCCCGGATTCACACGCTCCTGACCGACACGTTCAATGTTGATTCATGTATGCCTGTCCCCATATGTTAGTGCCGCTTCGGGTTCACAACTAGCCATGTCGGCCCGGGTTCTCTGTCATATGGATGCTAGCGACATTGTCATATACGTGAGCCAAAAGGCGCAAACGGTCCCGGGCCATGGTAAGGCGACACCCGTGGGAGTACCGTGCGTGAGGCCGCAATGTGATATGAGGTGTTACAGGCTAGATCGGTGTGACTTGGAATCGGGGTCCTGACAGAAGAGTTGTATATGATGCAACCGGAAGGTTTTGTCGATCCAAAGGGAGCTAACAAAATATGCAAGCTCCAGCGATCCTTCTATGGACTGGTGCAAGCATCTCGGAGTTGGAATATACACTTTGATAAGTTGATCAAAGGATATAGTTTTATACAGACTTGCGGTGAAGCCTGTATTTACAAGAAAGTGAGTGGGAGCACTACAGCATTTCTGATAAGTATATGTGAATGACATATTGTTGATCGGAAATAATGTAGAATTATTCTGCAAAGCATAAAGGAGTGTTTGAAAGGAGTTTTTCAAAGAAAGACCTCGGTGAAGCTGCTTACATATTGAGCATCAAGATCTATAGAGATAGATCAAGACGCTTGATAAGTTTTTTTTCAATGAGTACATACCTTAACAAGATTTTGAAGTAGTTCAAAATAGAACAGTCAAAGAAAAGAGTTTCTTGCCTGTGTTACATGGTGTGAAATTGAGTAAGACTCAAAGCCCGACCACGGCAGAAGATAGAAAGAGAGTGAAAGTCATTCCCTATGCCTTGGCCATAGGTTCTATAAAGTATGCCATGCTGTGTACCAGATCTATTGTATACCCTACACTGATTTTGGCAAGGGAGTACAATAGTGATCTAGGAGTAGATCACTAGACAGCGGTCAAAATTATCCTTGGTGGAATAAGGATATGTTTCTCGATTATGGAAGTGACAAAAAGGTTCGTCGTAAAGGGTTACGTCGATGCAAGTTTTTGACACTAATCTAGATGACTCTAAGTCTCGGTCTAGATACATATTGAAAGTGGGAGCAATTAGCTAAGAGTAGCTCCATGGAGAGCATTGTAGACATAGAAACTTGCAAAATACTTACGGATCTGAATGTGACAGACCCGTTGACTAAAATTATCTCACAATCAAAACATGATCACACCTTAGTACTCTTTGGGTGTTAATCACATAGCGATGTGAACTAGATTATTGACTCTAGTAAACCCTTTGAGTGTTGGTCACATAGAGATGTGAACTATGGGTGTTAATCACATGGTGATGTGAATTTTTGATGTTAAATCACATGGCGATGTGAACTAGATTATTGACTCTAGTGCAAGTGGGAGACTGAAGGAAATATGCCCTAGAGGAAATAATAAAGTATTATTTATTTCCTTATATCATGATAAATGTTTATTATTCATGCTAGAATTGTATTAACCGGAAACATAATACATGTGTGAATACATAGACATACAGAGTGTCACTAGTATGCCTCTACTTGACTAGCTCGTTAATCAAAGATGGTTATGTTTCCTAGCCATAGACATGAGTTGTCATTTGATTAACGGGATCACCTCATTAGGAGAATGACGTGATTGACATGACCCATTACGTTAGCTTAGCACCCGATCGTTTAGTATGTTGCTATTGCTTTCTTCATGACTTATACATGTTCCTATAACTATGAGATTATGCAACTCCCGTTTACCGGAGGAACACTTCGTGTGCTACCAAACGTCACAACGTAACTGGGTGATTATAAAGGTGCTCTACAGGTGTCTCCAAAGGTACTTGTTGGGTTGGCGTATTTCGAGATTAGGATTTGTCACTCCGATTGTCGGAGAGGTATCTCTGGGCCCACTCGGTAATGCACATCACTATAAGCCTTGCAAGCATTGTGACTAATGAGTTAGTTGCGGGATGATGTATTACGGAACGAGTAAAGAGACTTGCCGGTAACGAGATTGAACTAGGTATCGAGATACCGACGATCGAATCTCGGGCAAGTAACATACCGATGACAAAGAGAACAACGTATGTTGTTATGCGGTCTGACCGATAAAGATCTTCGTAGAATATGTGGGAGCCAATATGGGCATCCAGGTCCCGCTATTGGTTATTGACCGGAGAGGTGTCTCGGTCATGTCTACATAGTTCTCGAACCCAAAGGGTCCGCACGCTTAACGTTACGATGACAGTTTTATTGAGTTTTGATGTACCGAAGGAGTTCGGAGTCCTGGATGAGAACGGGGACATGACGAGGAGTCTCGAAATGGTCGAGACGTAAAGATCGATATATTGGATGACTATATTCGGACTTCGGAAAGGTTCCAAGTGATTCGGGTATTTTTCGGAGTACCGGAGAGTTACGGGAATACGTATTGGGCCTTATTGGGCCATACGGGAAAGAAGGAAAAGGGCCTCATGGGTGGCCGCACCCCTCCCCTTGGTCTGGTCTGAATTGGACTAGGGAAGGGGGGCGCCCCCTTCCTTCCTTCTCTTTTTCCCTTCCTCTTTTCCTATTCCATATGGGAGGTGGAATCCTACTAGGACTAGGGAGTCCTAGTAGGACTCAACACTTGGTGCGCCCCCTCCTAGGGCCTGCCTCCTCCTCCCTTGCTCCTTTATATACGGGGGCAGGGGGCACCCCATGAACACACTTGATATACGATATTTTAGCCGTGTGCGGTGCCCCCCTCCACCAGATTACACCTTGATAATACCGTCGCGGAGCTTAGGCGAAGCCCTGCGTCGGTGGAACATCATCATCGTCACCACGCCGTCGTGCTGACGAAACTCTCCCTCAACACTCGGCTGGATCGGAGTTCGAGGGACGTCATCGAGCTGAACGTGTGTAGAACTTCGGAGGTGCCGTGCGTTCGGTACTTGATCGGTCGGATCGTGAAGACGTACGACTACATCAACCGCGTTGTGATAACGCTTCCGCTGTCGGTCTACGAGGGTACGTGGACAACACTCTCCCCTCTTGTTTCTATGCATCACCATGATCTTGCGTGTGCGTAGGAATTTTTTTGAAATTACTACGTTCCCCAACACTAGCATGGCGCGGCAGCGGGCGTCGAGCCTGCCTTCGGTCCTGCTGACAGCTCCTCCAGCAGTGGTGACGATTCCTGGGAGCACAGCAGCTTTCCCGAGCCTAGCGATTCTCCGGAGTCGAGTGAAGATAGTTACGTGCCACCGAGCTCTCGCCGTGCCCGAAATGCGGCAGCGGCGTCCGCTCGGCGTCACCAGTTATGCCCGGTAGCCCGGGCTCCTTGAAGTTCCCTTCTTTTGTTCCCTGCGAGAAATCGAGACAAACCCCGTGGGGGTATGTAAAAAACTTGTAATGCTTTTGCTCGATGTTTACTACTCCTAATAGAAGGTTGCAGCTGTGTGTCTTGCTTCGGCATTGTTCCCCCTTTTCATTCTCGCGGTAGCTTAGCGCTCTACGCCGGCAGGTCCTAGTCCCCAGGCAGGCTTCGGCCGTTGCTGGTATGCCAGGTCGTGATGCCGTGGTCAAGGCCAGGAGGTGAGCGGCCCAAGGTCCGGTAAGAGCTCCGGAGGCGCGATGCTCAAGAGGTCCCCTTTGGCATGCAAGCAACTCCCTGAAGGCCGAAAAGGGAAGCGGCATTGCCGGAGCGAGATTGCGAGAGTCAAAAATTCCGGACAGCGGGTTCACGCTGATATGTATAGGTGACTTATCTTAATAAGCCTGAGGTGATTCCTCTGTGCGGCACCTGATTGTGCTTTAGCGGTGGTGCTACCAGGTAGGGCTCACGCCGGCCTCCCCCTTTTTCGCTCATCTAAATGCTCTACGTCCTTGCGTCCCAACCCTCGAGCGAGGCTCAGCCGCCGCTGGTATGCCAGGTCGCGATGCCGTTGTCAAGGCCAGGGGTGAGGGCTGGAGAGCCAGTAGGAGCTCCTGAGGCGCGGTGCTCAGGAGCCCCCCTTTAACGCGCAAGAGAATTGTGTAAAAAAGGGACGGCCGGCGGGGCCGCTTGTAGTTAAGCTTTGGAGATTCCTGTGGGTTAGTCCGAGAGGAGAATATAACTCATAATCGTGTTTGTTGTCCTGTCGCTTATCTTTCTGCAAGAAGATGAAGGCACTGATGATCTGGTGAGGTGACGTGCGCGGGGCGGGCCGCAAGCTAGAGCTCGATCTCTCGGATTTGTCAGCATTGCAGGGACGAACCCGAGCACAAGCGCTGTGCCAGCAAGTGTAGCCCCCGTTACGGGATGAGCAGGAGGCCGGTCAGCAACGCGGGAGGCCGTGAATGGCTATAAACAACAGGGAAGTGGGTGTAACATAAATCATCTGATGGATAAGGTAGAGCTAGTTCTGATAGATGCAAAACGATACATGCCGCAGGGACAGACCAACGCGGCTTGGGGATGATGTAGCCCGAGGGCCGCCCCCAAATGGATAAGCCAGAAAATGTCACCTGGCACCGTTGCTGAGGAGATGTTGAAGTAGCTGAAGACGCGTGCTGAAGAAGTCGCTCCTCACGAGCCGCCTGGGTCCTGAACCCCGGGGGGCTCCGGAGGCTCAGGGGACTCGTGAAGAATCGTCGCCATCTCCGCCAGGACCGCGTGGTACCTAGCCTCCTGAGTCGCCAGAACGCTCCGCAGGTGGCGCTGGAAGGTAACAGTCGCGTTCAGCAGGCCGAAAGGCATGCGAACATAGCTATGAGGGGGGCCCTCACACCGACCAACGCGCGATGGCCAGAAGCGCTCCTGGGACGCGACCCTGTTGAGCCCTGGAATGTTGACGCAGATGCGCAGCTCATTATCCTCGCCAGGACAAGGAGCTGCGCCAGGTGGTGGGCGGCGGTCGCCGCGCATGGCTCCCGCCTCTTGAAGCTCCTCGGTTGCCTTGGTGATGAACTCTTGAGCACCTGGTGCCCCGTGCCTTGTGCCCTCCTGGCGAAAGCACGCGCTGAAGCACGCCTCCACGTGGTGCTCGAGCGCCTCCCTCGTGACATGGGCTAGGTCAGCGACCCTCCAGACGAGATCCCCAGAGCCCTGCCTAAGAGGGGCGTCGGGCGTGCCTTCCTATGCGAGAGAGGGAGGCGCCCCATCCGTGGGTGCAGGTCCTAAGGTGGTGCCGCTGGACACACCGCTCTCCTGAGGTTCTTAGCGGAGCAGCTTCTTATTCTTCTTGGGGACAACCTCAGGAGGGTAGACGGTGCCTTCAACGTCTGGGCTCTCGACTGCCACAGCCTGGTAGGTGCACTCGAGAGAGCACACCGCGTCCTTCTCCTCGCAGGCGATCGTGATGATGTCGCAGTTCCCTGGCATTTTGAGGACATTGCAACCATGATGAGTCACCTCCATGAACTTGGCCAGGGCTGGATACCCAAGGATGGCATTGTATGGAAGGCGAATGTTGGTGACATCGAAGTCGATGAGCTCAGTGCGGTAGTCATCGCGCTTGTCGAAGGTGACAGGGAGGTGGATCTTCCCTATCGGGGTGGTGGAGCCGTCGGTCACTCGTGAGAAAGGCTTGGTGGGCTGCAGCTGATCGTAGGGCACTTGAAGGCGGTCGAACGTCTCTATGGATAGAACATTGCGCCCCGCACCACCATCGATGAGGGTCTTGGTGATGAGGACGTTGCTGATGACAGGCGAGCAGAGCATCGGGAGGGCACCGGCAGTTGCCGCGCACTTGAGCTGGTCGGACGAGCTGAAGGTGATGGTGTACTTGGACCACCTGACCAGACGCGTGGCCTCGAGCCTGGGGAGGGCCGCGTTCACCTCGTGGGGGAACTACTTGAAGATGCGATGAGAGGCTGGGGCCTGAGCGCCGCTCAGGATGCAGGCGATGGCACGAGGCTCCTGGAAGCCCCCAGCCCCTCGTCCTGGTGGTGGTCGTCGTTCCTTCTTGGTGGCGGTGGCAGCGGAGGGAGGCCGGCATTCCCCTGAGGACGGTCCTCATGAGGCTGATCTCTCGAGGCGCCCTCACGAGGCTGGCCCTGCTAGCGTTCCTCACGAGGCTGGTTGCGCCACTCCTGGCGAGGGCCGAGGTTGTCCCAGCGTCCTCCATTTAGGCCTCCTCCGCGGTCGTAGCCTCAATCGTTGCGCTCGGGGCGACAACCGAGGCGCCCGTCGTGGATGGCCCTGAGCTCCCGGCAATCATTGGTGTTGTGGCTGTGTACGATGTGGAAGATGCAGAACGGACGGCTGCCCTCTGATGGCTCTGGGTGGTCACAGCCGCGCTTCATCTCTGGTACAGCCACAAGCACGGCCGGTCCCTTGCGCTTCACATCCTTGACCTTGGCTTTCTTGTCATCTGGGTCAGCCTCCGGGAGCTAGAGGGAGAGGCGACCCTCCTCGGCTCTTGCACACTTGGTTGCCATGTTGAACATCTCCAGAGCCGTGCACAGGTCCTCGTGTATGGCGAGCTCCTCCTTCATCTTGACGTCGCGGATGCCATCAGAGAACGCCGAGATGATAGCCTCATCCGAAACCTTGGGGATCTTGAGGCGAATGTTGTTGAAGCGCTGGATGTACTTCTGCAAGGTCTCCCCTGGCTGCTGCTTGATGCGCCGTAGGTCTCCCACAGCCGGCGGCCGGTCACGAGTGCCTTGGAAGTTGGCGATGAAACGGTCTCTCATCTCGCCCCAGGAGGGATCGATCCCGCGGGCAGGTTCAGGAGCCACGAGCGTGCGCCATCCTTGATTGCCATGGGAAACCAGTTCGCCATGACCTTCCTGTCGCCGTTGGCCGCCTCGATGCTCAGCTCGTAAAGCTGCAGGAACTCAGCAGGGTCGGGGGTGCCGTCGTAGCGTGGAGGGAGGTCGGTCTTGAACTTTCCCGGCCAGACGATGTTGCGTAGCTCGGGAGTGAAAGCACGACAGCCCACGGTAGTCACGGGAGCCCGTCGTGGAGGTGGAGCCTGATCTTGGCACTCATGCGCCACTACCGCAGGTGGCGCCCGGTCATGACGTGGTGGTGCTGGGAGCGCAGGAGCATCTTCTTGCGGCCGGCCCGTGATGAGCGTGAGATGATGAACCAGCCGGAGTCAGCGGCGGGGTGGCCGTGCGTCCGTCACGCCGCACATAAGGGTGCAACGATGAAGCTTGGCGCTCGTGCCCCGCCGGGCCCGTGGCGGCGTTGGCAGCATGCGATGGAGAACGACGGGGAGGCCCGCCGGTAGGCGCCGTCTGGGCGACGCGAGCGGCGAGGGCGGCCCGACATTTAGCACGGGTGTCGGTGTCAAAACCGGCGGATCTCGGGTAGGGGGTCCGAACTGTGCGTCTAAGGTCGATGGTAACAGGAGACGGGGGACACGATATTTACCTAGGTTCGGGCCCTCTTGATGGAGGTAATATCCTACTTCCTGCTTGATTGATCTTGATGAATATGAGAATTACAAGAGTTGATCTACCACGAGATCGTAATGGTTAAACCCTAGATGTCTAGCCGGTATGATTATGATTGCCTCTATAGACTAAACCCTCCGGTTTATATAGACACCGGAGGGGCCTAGGGTTGTACAGAGTCGGTTTACAAAGGAAGGAATCTATATATCCGAACGCCAAGCTTGCCGTCCACGCAAAGGAGAGTCCCATCCGGACACGGGAAGAAGTCTTCTGTCTTGTATCTTCATAGCCCATTAGTCTGGCCCATGTTACATAGTCCGGACGCCTGAGGACCCCTTAATCCAGGACTCCCTCAGTAGCCCCTGAACCAGGCTTCAATGATGATGTGTCCGGCGCGCAGATTGTCTTCGGCATTGCAAGGCAGGTTCCTCCTCCGAATACTCCAAAGCAGCTTTCGAACACCAAAAACGTGTCCGGCTCTACAAAACAAGTACCACACACAACCATAGAGAGCATAATATTTCACGAATCCAATCTACTGACAACTTCTGCAGCGTGACATCACGTCCCTGCCCGGTCCTTATTTCGAACCATTTTTTAGCCTCCCGCTCCACGTTTCAAGATGCGGTTTTATTGGCACGTCTTGTCAAAGCAGAGATCGTGTCCCCTTATTGCGGGATTCTCATCAATACGGGCGTGGGTAACCCAACCGCCCCATTGGCAAGATTCCTTGGGAATAGGCAAGTTTCATGGCTTATGAGGAGGCGTTCGATATTCATCGCCTTTATAAAGGGGGCACAGACCCGTCTTTTCCCTCTACGCCTTCCTCCACTTTTCCAACCTCGAGCTCCAGCACCCGGGTTTCAACTTAATCGCTCCAAGCCTCCCAGTCATGTCCGGACCTAGCCCTCAAGGCCGGTGGGTGGCCTCCTCTGTCACAGAGGAGGATATCGCGAACCTCCGGGCGGCAAGGTACCTGACCGCGGAAATCCTCCACAGGCTCCCTGCTAAGGGGCAGGTAATTCCTACACCCAGATGCGGCGAGAGAGTTGTATTCATCTCCCACTCCTCCGGGGGCTAGGGTTCGCTCTCCACCCCTTCGTTCGTGGCCTCATATTCTATTACGGGCTAGATTTTCACGATCTAGCTCCGGACTCCTTTCTTCAGATCTCGGCGTTCATCGTCATGTGCGCGCATTCCCCCACACTTTGGCTTATGGCTCAAGACCTTTAATGTGAAGCCGAAGGTAGTCGACTGGGAGCAAGCGGAGTGTAGCGGTGCAATGGTGAGCAAGCGGAGTGTGGCGGTGCAATGGTGAGCAAGCTCGCCAATACTCCTTGGCCAAAGGGCTCCTGCACAGAAACTTCCAACCTATGGCAGCAGGAGTGGTTTTACATCACTGAACCCTGCGGTACCAAGTGGGCAGCGACACCTGCGTTCCGATCTAGCCGTCCATTACGACTCGCGTCATGGATTAATAAGGGGCTGGACTGGGGATCAATTGATGAAGTGCAGACGCTACAAAGCCGTATCCGGAGTCTCCTTGAAAAGGACACCGCCCTCATCAATGTGATCCAGGTAATGCTAGTCCGCCGGGTCCTGCCATGCCAGCGACGGCCTCTCCGCCTGTGGGAGTTCAATCCGGAAGGACCACGGACCCTTCAGCACTTCTTCGGCACAACACACAGAGGGATGTGGAAGTTATTCTTCGGGACCCGAAAACAGTGGCCGGATACAACCGAAGACATCGGCCTCGAATGCAACCATCCGGATACCTCGGTAAGCACTCGACTCCTGAACACAACTTAGTTGGTTATCCCGTAACAATATACTGAGAAACCTTTCTCCGACCAGGGCTGGATAAAAAAGGCGGAACGAATTAGGTGTTCGGCTCCACTCCCCGAAGACTCAGCTGATCCTGTGTTGACAAGGATGCTGGCCCCAGCACCGTATCAAGTGCCAGTGAAGGAGGTCAAGGTGGAGGGAAGAAAGGCCAAAGGTGGCCTCCACTCGAAAGGTACACCAGACGCTATGTCCGGGGAAACTGGAACTCCCTCTTCTGAAGACGAAGGGGACGAAGAAGCTGATATCTCTCCTCCCCATGGGAAGAAAAGGACTGCCTCCGAAGATTTGAAAGTGGAGGCTCCCAAGAGAGGGAAGGTGTCCCAGTCAGCCGGTTCAGAAGACGATGCTGCACAGTTCCTCCGTAAGGACAAGACTTTAGCCGAATCGTAAGTGAACAAGGGTGTTTTAGACAAATCCTGTTCTTTTCAGGTCACAAGGGTATCATCTTAAATACATGTTTGTACTCCGGCCTGTAGTCTTCCTCACCAGTCCTCCTCCTCGGGTGACCTCCTCCCAGAGATGATGGAAAGCGAGATGCCTCCACAGGTTTCCTCGCCCTTTAGGGCGGACGACTTCGAGGTGTCATCCCGGAGGGTCTCCCCCGATCACCAAGTGGTGCGGGGGGCAATGAAGACAGCGCCCGAAGGTGATACTTCGGTCGCCAATTGTCCGGGGTATGCAGCCCCTATGGGGACCAAAAGTAAAGGCCCCAAACTACCCAGTTTACAGCCGAAGATGACTCTAGGGTCGAGTAAATCTATCCCCTCGAAGGGAGTTCGTACTCCGGAAGCCGCTTCCAGGAATCCGGAAGCGCCGGATACATTAATGGGCATGTTGCAGAATGCGTCCATCTCAGAGGAAGATCGTACCTTAATGGGTACGGTAGTTGAGAGGATTCTATCTGTGAGTAGCGGATTGAATGAAGCCTTTACAGGCCTACTAAGAGGCTTCGAGGTATGCAATGTAATATCTTAACCACTCTTTACATGCAGAATGCGCCTGTGTATAGATAGTAGCCCTTGAGACTCTGGTCGGCTTCCACAGGGAGGCGATCAGAGGATCAAAAAGATATGCTCAGGAAATGACATGATTAATTTGGAAATAGGCTGTTATGTCAATGGCGACTACCCCTGCCGCAGAAGTTGCAGATTTACAGCAAAAACTTGAGTCAACGGATGAGGGCATTACTCTTATTAACAGGCGTCTCGACGAGGCACAAGGTATTTCTGGGGCAGTCAGCTTATGCATGTATAATAATATGAGCATGAAGCTGAGAATTATATACTGGGACATGCATAATTGCAGATGGTGCTGCTGCGGTTGAGACCCTTCGGGCTGAAATTGCCCGGGCCAAGGAGCAAGCTAGAGTGAGCAGTGCGGCTATCAAGAAGGCAACTGCTGATTTAAAGGCCGAACAGGCCACTCTGTGCCAGTGCGAGGAGAGAATATCTACCATGGCGTGAGAGCTAAAGGATGCCACTGCCCAATGCAAGTCACTCAAAAAGGATAACAAAGCCAAAACGGCCGATCTCGACGAGGCCTTACAAGAGGCGCGAGAGGCACGATCCGAGTCAAGAGCGGCTCAGGAGGAGATTCGCCAAGCTGGGGAGATAGCGGCTGGTAAGCCCTTTCTTTTACAGACTAACTTCGGCGATACGAAGTATGCCCCGCTTAATCAAATGTGGAGTTCTCCAGACTCATTCTTGGACCTGCTGAAGAGTATCGCCGATGCGGCACAGTTTTATCAAGCGCAAGACGAACATACAGTGTAGAAGCTTTTCTAGTCACAGTTCAACGTGCCAAAGCGTCTGTCGTTGCTGAACGAACAAATGGCCCAGTGGGCCGAGCTCCACAAGGTGTTCGAAGCTGCCATGGAGGAAGTCATGGTCCGGCTGTGGCCAACTGAGCCACTTCCGAACAGTTATTTCGGCTTGGTGCAGCGACTTGTTGATGCGGTCCCATGTATCAACACCGTGAAGCGGTCGGCGTGCATTGAAGGTGCACGGATGGCCTTTGCCCGTGTCAAGACATACTGGGCAAAAATGACGGCCGCCGATGTTGCAGCAAACAGTCCACCCGAGGGCAAGGAACATCGCACGCCGGAGCATTATTTTGTAGATGTCCTAGAAGGCGCCCGCTTGATAGAGGGTCAGTGCTCGAAGGATATTATGTTCGAGTGAATGTACTGGAATTGTGATAACAATATTATGATATATTAAGGATGTTTATATTTATGCCTTTTGCCTGAAAGGCATTTCCTCTTGTGCGGCCATTTTTTTATATAATCTGAAGGTTTGCCAGTCGTCGGCTTCAGCCCCCTCGCATATAATGCGGGGGTGTTCAGAATAGCAACTGACTAGACTTGACCCAACGTCTTGGTCCGTGAAGGAGGTGTCAGTGCGGCGAACTAGGCAATCGGACTATAGGGCTTTAACACCTTCACTTAGCCATAGGAGTTTGACGGTGGGTCTACGATATAGCCCCTTGTATGTACGTGGTTATCCGAATACGGCTGCACTACATAGGTGACCGGAAAACGGTCCTTCGTGTTATACGGAAGAAATCGCAAAAGATTTTATAAGTCGCCGAGTGGTTGACCAGCTCTCGCCGCATCATGACAGTTAGTTCTCGGGTTTGTCTACTGAGGTGCTTAACCGGGTGAACCGGAAACACAATCGCAGTAGTTCTCCCTTTACTACCCTAGCCGATATAGCAGAACGTAAGGTAGTAAGCACAGGAGCCGGGCAACCCAACTATTGACCAAAGACACGATTCGGAGCTGATGCATATAATGCCAAAACTCGTGACGCCGAAGTATGCTGTAGAGCTGTTCAGACTTGTTGGCAATTTAATATGTTGCCGTATCGAGCCCCTGGCAATTAGTGTCGAGGTGTGTATGTGAAACCACCAAAAAGGTACAATACAGCTCTATGAGAAAAAGTAAGTACTGAAGACGGATTATGTCCACTGGAATCTGATTGATACGTCGAGCGCAATCTTACAGATTATAACACCTCTACCCAGATCATTTTACATGCCTGGGGTCGAAGGCTGAGGAGAAAGGCTATATCCAGGTTTTAAATAGAGTGTTTTGGTCTACAAAAAATCTTTTGGACCTCCTGTCGCACGTCTGCGCTGCCTTTGCCTTAGCGAAGAAGATTCCCTAAAAGGAGCAATTTTTGGTTGCTTGGATGAAACCGGGCTCCGAAAGAGTCCTTGCAGGTCCATAGGATGAACAGGTTTTGATTCATCTGTGACAAAATATTAGAAATTGTTTAAAAAGGAAGGAGAAAAGCTGTAGGAGGACGAACCGTGCCGTAGGCCTGTCCGTATTGTGTCTCCGCCGACGACCAAGGTATTTTAAGTGCATAATTATGCATGCGGGATGTGAATTTCGCGGGCATATGCAGTGAATGACGGAGGCGGAACTGCTAATCCAGCTCTAAAATTGACCGTTCTTGTGTAGTAGAGGCCGGTGGCTTAATGGCCAATGATGTATGTGGTTTAACGAGTCCGCTTTGTACTTCGGCTGTGATGGCTGTGGTATACTCCTCCAAACAGAGGGGGTGTTCCATGTTTCCATTGATCGTTATAACGCCGCGTGGACCAGGCATCTTAAGCTTTAGATAGGTGTAGTGTGGGACCGCATTGAAACGAGCGAACGCGGTCCGCCCAAGCAGTGCATGGTATCCACTACAGAACGGAACAATATCGAAGATCAATGCTTCGCTTCAGAAGTTGTCCGGCAAACCGAAGACGACTTCCAGTGTGATTGAGCCCGTACAGTGAGCTTCTTCGCCAGGTATTACACCTTTGAAGGTAGTTGTGGTGGGCTTGATCCTTGAGGGATCAATGCTCATTTTGCGAACAGTGTCTTGATAGAGCAAATTAAGGCTACTGCCGCCGTCCAGAAGGACTCGTGTGAGATGGAATCCATCAATGATTGGATCGAGGACGAGAGCTGCCGAACCTTTGTGACGGATACCTGTTGGGTGGTCATTGCGATCAAAAGTGATCAGACAGGTTTCCCATGGGTAAAATGTTGGTACGACCGGCTTTATGGCGTAGTCATCTCGTGGTACGAGCTTGTGCTCCCTCGTAGGGATATGCATCACAGATATCATGTTTACTGTTTTTACTTCAGGGGGAAATTTCTTTTGTCCCCCGGCGCTTGGCTGGCGAGTTTCCTCGTCTCCGCTGTCACTAGGAGGCCCCTTCCCTTTGTGTTCAGTGTTGAGCTTGCCTGCTTGTTTGAAAACCCAAAAATTTCTGTTGGTATGGTTGGCGGGTTTGTCAGGGCTGCCATGAATTTTACAGGGCCGATCCAGTATCCTATCTAAACTGGACGGGCCATCTTTGTTTGCCTTGAATGGCTTCTTCCGTTGACCGGATTTGGAACCACTAAATCCAGCTTTGACCACCATGTCTTGGGTTCCTACATTATTATTTCGATGCTTGTTTTTATAGCGTCGAGGCTTGCCATTGCCGTCCCTGACCTCAGAGGTGCCAGGATCGCTGGTGCTATTGTTTCATCGAGCCAGCCAGCTACCTTAGATTTTGGTTTTTCTTGGCCGAGGTGACGGGCCAGCCACTCATCCCGGACGCTATGTTTAAAGTCCGCTAGGGCTTCGGCGTCCAGACAGTCGATGATTTGGTTCTTTTTAATTAAGAACCTAGTCCAGAGCTTCCTGGCTAACTCTCCGGGCTGTTGAACTATGTGACTTAGGTCATCAGCATCCGGAGGTCGAACGTATGTACCTTGGAAGTTGTCACGGAAGGCATCTTCCAAGTCTTTCCAGCTGCCAATAGAGTTTTCAGGCAAGCTGTTCAACCAGTGTCGAGCTGGTCCCTTGTGTTTTAGTGGGAGGTATTTGATGGCATGAAGATCATCACTGCGGGCCATATGAATATGGAGAAGAAAATCCTCAATCCATACCGCAGGTCTGTTGTCCCATCATATGATTCGATGTTCATGGGTTTAAACCCTTCTGGGAATTCGTGCTCCATTACTTCATCAGTGAAGCAAAGGGGGGTGCGGCGCCTCTATATCGGGCCAAGTCGTGACGCAGCTCGGATGGAGTCCGTCTGTGGTTTTTGGCCCGGGCGTGATTATGCTTGTCACGTCTGGCTAGATAGCTGTCGTCGCGGGTTGGGGTGTGCCCCCTCGATCCGTAGATCGATCTGGTCTGACCTTCTCTACTATCCAGGTCTTGCCACAGGTCATATGTATATCCCCGAGCTGTTACATCTCTACCTTTACGGCGAGGTAGTATGGGTTGGTGTTCGACTTGAGTTGCCGTTTTGTCCCGGCCACGAGGTGGTCGGTCAGCCACATTATGTGCTGATGGTGCGGACTCGAGGGCCTCGTCATCAAATTTGGGTAGCAGTTTATGCTTCGGACAACTTTTGGTTGGGCGCTCGAGGCCGTATTCCTTGGCTGCCAGGACATTAGTCCACCTATCGTTGAGCAGATCTTGGTCAGCTTGAAGCCGCTGTTGTTTCTTTTTTAGGCTCCTTGCAGTGGCAATTAGCCGGCGCTTAAATCGCTCCTGCTCGAGAGGTTCCTCAGGTACGATAAATTCTTCGTCACCAAGGCTCACCTTGTCCTCGGAGAGTGGGAGATAATTACTGTCCTCCGAGTCTTTGTTTACGGCCTGTTCGTTAGGGCTAACTGGCCCATCTTCCCGATCATCCTGTTCGAAAGTTGGCTCGACGGGGTCTTCTTTGTCTTCGGCATCGTCTGGAGTGTTGTTGCCTCCTGTGCCGGTATTGCTGTTTTTTCCACGGCGTGATTTAGAGCGGCTCGCTGACGTCGGCGCTTTGGCTGTGTCTTAGGAGATTTATCCTCGACTGGATCTTCTTTATCATCGCCGCTACCCTCTTTGGGTGTATCCACCATGTACACGTCATACAAAGAGGTGGTCGTCCAGCGTCTGGTAAACGGCGGGTTTTCGGCCTGCTCCTCTCCAGCATCATCGTCCATACCGTCGATTTCTTCGGAGCCGTAGTCGAGCATGTCAGTTAAGTCCTTGACAGTGGCTATGAAGTGGGTGGTGGGTGGGACGTAAAATTCCCCGCTCTCAGCCCCTAGTCTGGGCTGGGCGTAGTTCGGACGTTGCTCCTCTGCAATGACAAGGGATCACATCAAGTCCATAGCCTCACTTAAAGGCGAGGTTTGGCCAGGGAGAAGAAAATCCGTGGAGCACGGCGGGAAGGAAACTCCTTGGCCGAGCTCACACGATGCTGACTTCGAGGGTTCGGAGCCAGTGTCCGGAGAGGAGTCCGGCTACATGATGGTTGCCAGCAACACTACTTCCTCCGGCTCTCCCGTGCTGGGCTCAATGGTCGCAGACAGTCCGGGGGCTCAGTAAACCCGTCTTCGGACCTGGCGATGCGCTCTGGATCTAAGGCCAGAGCGGAGGTTGGGGCCGTGAACCCTTGGAAGATCAAGTTTCCTTGGATATCAGCGACATAGTCCAGATTTCCAAAACTAATCTGGTGACTTGGGGCGTAGGTGTCGATCTGCTCTAGATGGCCAAGCAAGTTGGCCCAAAGTGCGAAGCCACCGAAAACGAAAATTTGGCCGGGGAGAAAAACCTCCTCCAGGGCCGCATTGTTGTAGATGATGGATGGAGCCATCGAACCTCCTGATGACGACACAGTGGAACTCTCAATGAAAGCACCAATGTCAGTGTCAAAACCGGCGGATCTCGGGTAGGGGGTCCCGAACTGTGCGTCTAAGGTCGATGGTAACAGGAGACAGGGGACACGATGTTTACCCAGGTTCGGGCCCTCTTGATGGAGGTAATACCCTACTTCCTGCTTGATTGATCCTGATGAATATGAGAATTACAAGAGTTGATCTACCACGAGATCATAATGGCTAAACCCTAGATGTCTAGCCAGTATGATTATGGTTGCCTCTACGGACTAAACCCTCCGGTTTATATAGACATCGGAGGGGCCTAGGGTTGTACAGAGTCGGTTTACAAAGGAAGGAATCTATATATCTGAATGCCAAGCTTGCCATCTACGCAAAGGAGAGTCCCATCTGGACACGGGAAGAAGTCTTCTATCTTGTATCTTCATAGCCCATTAGTACGGCCCATGTTACATAGTCTGGACGCCCGAGGACCCCTTAATTCAGGACTCCCTCAACGGGCTCGACGGGCGTCAACCATGGAAGCGGTGGAGCGGTGGCGAGTCGATCGGCGGAAGAGAGGCTCCGACACGCCCCTACCTAGCACGCCAAATGTCAGATTCAGGGTTCCGCAGACCCTTGAGAGGTTCGGACTCTGGGGTGCGTGCGAAGGACTCGTCCTCCCTAGTCTGCCTACTCACAGATCCCATGACCTAGCTCGATGAATCTAATGGACAAGGGACACAACAGTTTATCTTGGTTCGGGCCACCATGCGGTGTAATACCCTACTCCAACTTTGTGGTGGATTGCCTCGAGGGGCTGAGGATGAACTGGTACAGTGGTGGAACAGCCTCTGGAGGTGAGGTGTTCTTATGCTCGATAAGCTGGCGTGTGTGCGGTTGGTCCCAATGATCCGTCCTCCTCTATGGTGGTGGCTAAGTCCTATTTATAGTGGCCTTGGCCCTCTTCCCAAATGTAGGCAGGAAGGGATCCCACAACGGCCAAATTCAAAGGGAGACAACTAGTACAAGTTATCCTGACAAAAGTAGTCTTTGCCTGCAAAAGTGTCTGGTGGTGACACCACGGTGGGCTCCACGATGACCTCCGTCCTGCCGTCCTAGCGGTCTTGGTCTTTTTGCACAGGAATGGAAACCTTTGCTTGATTCCTCGGGACTCCGCGCCTGCGCTTGCCTCCTTAGCACTAAAGAGGAAACTAGTACACTGCGCCCGCTGGCGTCCGCCTGGCCTTGGTCGTCATGGCTCACATCATATGAACCTCGTGAGGTGCAGCTTGCATAGATATCTCCGCTCCTCGGGAGCCAGCCTGGGGAGGCTGCCCCTCGTGGAGGTCTTGGTGTCGTCCGCCTCGCGAGGGTCTTGAGTTGTTGTTGTCGAAGCTGGGCCATACCGGACCGTTGATGGAGCCAGGCCATGGGCCGCAGGCAGGCAAGTCTGGGTACCACCGTTCCCAGTACACCGACAGCGGTCGATTTCATCATCAGCCAGCTTCAGTCTCCGATTGAGGTTGGAAACTTCAGCGGCCTGGGCAGTTGCCGCCAACAGGGAAGCCTGTTATAAAATAGATAAGTACGTCACCTCTACCGAATACTATGTGATCCTCTGTTCGGCTTTTTTCAAAAACCGGACAAAGTCTCAGGGGCTACTATCTATATACAGGTATACTTCCTTTATATGAAAAACGGCTTGAGTATTACGTCGCATACCTCGAAGCCTGTTAGCACGCTGGTGAAGGCTTCGTCCAGTCCGCTCTTGGCGGACTGAACCTTCTCAACCACCAAACCCATCAGAGTGCGGTGTTCCTCCACGATGGAAGCACGTCGCAGTGCTTCCACCAGAGCATTCGGCGCCTCCGGATTAGTGGAGGTCGCCGCCGGAGCTGATGCTCCCCCTCCTTCAAAGGGGGTTGCTTGCCCGATTCCGGAGCTGCATGGGTCTCCGGAATGATGTCCGGCTGGGGGCCAGACTGGTCAGGGCCCCCGGCGTCGGTCGCGCGGTCGCACCCCCATATCTTCGGCAGCCGAGGTATTACCCTCGGGCGCCATTTCGGTAGCCTCGCCCATTCCTCCGCGGCCTGGAGAGGTCCTTCGGGACAACACCTCGGTGTCATCCGTGATGATTGGCGGAGAGGCTCATGGAGGCGTCTCGCTCTTTGCTTCCTCGGGCGGCAGAGAACTCCCCTCAGATAGTGAAGGGTGGGGGAGATCGCGAGCAGGGCTAAAAGGCATACGGTGTAATACGTTATACTATAAAAACATAAAGGACCGAAGACATACAATAAATTTTTTGATACTTACGATTTGGCCAGGGGCTTCACCCTGGGGAGCCTCTCGGGGATGGGTTCGGTTTCTAAATCCGAACCATCCGAGAGGGATATCTTCCCCCTCTTGGACGTCCCCTCCTCCGGGTCTATGGAGGCTGCCCTCTTCTTCTTCCTCCCCTTGAGAGGGGAATCACTTTCCGCCTCCTCCTCCTCGTCTTCATCTCCCTCGTGGGAGGAGGGGATTTCGGTCTCTCTGGACACTGCGTCCGAAATACCCTTACGGCGGAGGCCACCCTTGGCCTCCTTGCTCTTCTTCTTGGCCTTCTTCTCCGGCGCCTGATAAGGCGCCGGAACCAAAATCTTCGTCAGCTGGGGAGTGGCTGGACTTCAGGCAGCGGTGTCGGACACTTGATCCGCTCCGCCTTCGCTATCCAGCCCTGAACGAGGGATGGAAAGCTCATTATGCCTAAGAATTTATGGACTGAATGTATGCTCGGGAATAACACACTTACCGATGTGGCCGGGTTCTCACTGTCAAGGCTGATGTCTTCGTTCTTCTTCGACCATGCTTTCTGGGCCTTGAAGAGCAGCTTCCAGATATCTTCGTGCGTTGTGCCGAAGAAATGTTTCAGGGTCCGCGGATCTTACGGATTGAACTCCCACATGTGGGAGGGCCGGAGTTGGCAGGGAAGGATCCGGCAGAAGAGCATCACCTGAATCACGTTTGTGAGACTGGTGTTCTTGCTTATCATGTTAGTGATGCGCTTTTGCGGCATCAACACTTCCGTCGTGGATCCCCAGTCCAGACCCTTGTTGGTCCACGACGCGAGCCGCATAGGGGGCCCGGATCTGAACTCAGGAGCAGCCGCCCACTTGGTGTCGCGGGGTTCGGTGATATAGAACCACTCCTGCTGCCACACCTTGACGATCTCCACAAAGGCGCCTTTAGGCCAAGTGGTGTTGGGGAGCTTACTCACCATGGCGCCACCGCAGTCTGCATGCTGCCCATCGACCACCTTCGGCTTCACATTGAAGACTTTTAGCCATAGGCCGAAGTGTGGGGGATGCGGAGTAGCGCCTCACACACGACGATAAACACCGAGATGTGTAGGAAAGAGTTTGGGGCTAGATCATGGAAATCTAGCCCATAGTAGAACATGAGGCCGCGGACAAAGGGGTGGAGAGGTAACCCTAGCCCGCAGAGGAACTCAGGGATGAACACAACCCTTTCGCCGGGCTCCGGGGTGGGAATGATTTGCTCCTTGGCAGGGAGCCTATGTGCGATGTCCGCAGACAGATATCCCGCCTCCCGGAGCTCCCCGACGTCCTTCTCCGTGACGGAGGAGGCCTCCCACTTGCCCTTCGAACCAGATCCGGACATGGTTGGAGAAGTTGGTGGCGGTGGAAAAGATTGAAGCTTGGGCGCTGGAGCTTGAGGATGGGAAACAAGAGAAGGAAGAAGGCGTGGGGAGAAAAGAGGGATCTTTATCCACTTATATAGGCACTGAATATCAAACGCCCCCCTCCGGCCTTAAAACTCGCCTGTTCCCAATGGGTCGTGCGAATGGCACAGTTGGATTACCCAAAACCGTATTGATGAGGATCCTGCGATAAGCAGACACGATGTCTATTTTGACAAGACATGTCAATAGAGGCCGAGCCTCGAAACGCGAAGTGGGAGGCGAATAAATGGTTCAAAATGTTATAGAGGCCAGACGTGACGTTTTGCCCAAAAGTTGTTAGTTGACAGGCATTATTTTGATTAAGTATCTTTCCTTCGTGGCTCCGGGTTGTGACTATTATACAGAGCCGAATATAATTCTTTTGTTCAAAAGACTGCTTTGAAGTATTCAGGAGGAGGAACCCACCTGACAATGCCGAAGACAACCCGCGTACCGAACATATCGTCATTGAAAACTGGTTTAGGGGCTACTGAGGGAGTCCTGGATTGGGGGGTCCTCGGGTGTCTGTGCTGTGTGATATGTGCCGGACTGATGGGCCATGAAGACACAAGGCAGAAGACATTCCCCCGTGACCGGGTAGGACTATCTTATGCATGGATGGCAAGATTGGTGTGCGTATATGTAATCTCCTTCCTCTGTAAACCGACTCTGTACAACCCTAGGCCCCTTCGTTGTGTATATAAACCGGAGGGTTTATTCCGTAGAGGCTATCATAATTTACATAGGCTAGACAACTAGGGTTTAGCCATTATGATCTCGAGGTAGATCAACTCTTGTAACCCCTATACTCATCAAAGTCAATGAAGCAGGAAGTAGGGTTTTACCTCCATCAAGAGGGCCCGAACCTGGGTAAACATCGTGTCCCCTTTGTCTCCTGTTACCTTTGATCCTCAGATGCACAGTTCGGGACCCTCTACCCGAGATCGGCCGGTTTTGACACCGACAATGTGCTCCGCTTGCAATCCATCAAAGTGCTCTTCCAGCTTCCTCACTTCCTCCACATATGCCTCCATCAATGGACTCTGATAATCCTTGTTGACTTGCCTCACCACTAGTTGAGAATCTCCGTGGATAATCAATTTCTTGATTCCCAATTCCACTGCAATTCTGAGTCCAGCAAGGACGCCCTCATACTCAGCAGTGTTGTTGGCGGCTTTCTCACGGGTAAATTGCATTTGAATCACATATTTGAGATGCTCTTCGGTGGGCGCAACAAAAAGCACTCCGGCTCCGGCGCCCTACAGTGAGAAAGCACCGTCAAAATACATGATCCACTCCCGAGGTGCCTCTTTGCCTGGGAGACCAAGCTCTGGTACTTCTTCGTCTGGAGTAGGCGTCCATTCTGCAATTAACTCTATCAATGCCCTGCTCTGAATAGTTGAAGTGCTCTCATATTTCAAGCCAAAGCTTGACAATTCTAGTGCCCACTCGACTATTCTTCCTATGACTTCGGGGTTCCTCAATATGCGCTGCAGTGGAAAACAGGTGACAACCGTGATCTCGTGGGCTTGGAAGTAGTGGCGCGGTTTTCTCCAGGCCATGATAAGGCCGAAGACCAGCTTTTGCACTCTAGAATACCTTGATCTAGCCCCCTGCAACAAGGAGCTGACAAAGTACACTGGCCACTACATCACTTTCTTCCTTGCCGTAGTTTTAGGATTGCCTTTGCTGGATGGTTCCGCCTCCCTCTGTTCTGTGTCCAGTCCTGCCGCGACTGGTTCAGTTCCATCTCTAGAGGGTAGAGTTGATGTGACTGCTTCCTCATGCACTTCTCGCTGCGCCACCAGCACTGCACTAACCACTTGATTCGTTGCAGCTAAGTATAGCAACAACGACTCTTGTGGTTTAGGCGCGACCAAGGTGGGAGCAGAGGAAAGGTAGGCTTTCAGGTCTTGCAGCGCTGCTTCTGCTTCCGGGGTCCACCTCATTGGGCCCGATTTCTTCAAGATTTTGAAGAAAGGCAAGGCATGCTCGGCATACTTGGAGATGAACCTACTCAGTGTAGCAATGCATCCAGTCAAACGCCTTACATCTTTAACAGCCTTGGGTGCTTGTATTTACTCGATCACTCTGATTTTGTCGGGGTTGGCCTCTATCCCCCGCTGGGACACAAAGAACCAACGAGCTTGCCGGAGGGGACACCGAACACACAATTCTCAGGGTTTAGCTTCAAATTGATCTTGCGCAAGTTTGCAAAGGTCTCTTCCAAATCTTGAATAGGTGTTGATCTGTCCTTCGTCATGACCACTATATCATCCATATAAGCTTCTACATTCCTATGTAGCTGGGGTTCAAAACCCACTTGTACTACCCTCGTAAAGGTGGATCCGGCGCCCTTTAACTCGAAAGGCATTCGTACAAAGCAGTACGTGCCACATGGAGTTATGAATGCGGTCTTCTCTTCATCTTCCTTAGCCATAAATATCTGATGGTACCCGGCGTACGCATCGAAGAAGGACAGCAAAACACATCTGGAAGTGGAATCAACAATTTGATCAATGCGCGGCAGGGGGAAAGGGTCTTTTGGATAGGCTTTGTTTAAGTCCCTGAAATCAATGCAGAGCCTCCATTTCCCGTTCGCCTTGTGCACTACCACTGGATTTGCTAGCCAAGTTGGATGCAGCACCCCTCTGACTAAACCAGCTGCTTCCAGCTTCTTAATTTCCTCGGTAGTGAATTGTTTCCGCTCTAAAGCTTGCTTTCTGACCTTCTGGTTGACGGGCCAAGCATGACGACAAACAGCAAGGTGGTGCTCGATTACCTCCCTGGGAACACTGGGGATGTCAGATGGTTGCCAAGAAAACACATCGACATTCGCCCGCAGGAAGGCAACGAGCGCGCTTTCCTATTCATCATCAAGGGTGGTGCTAATGGTGAACATACCATCATCACCATCCTACCTTGCCAGAACCATCTTCACAGTAGGTGAAGCAACGTTGGGTTTCTTGCGAGTGGAACTCTCCAGCAGGTCATCAACAGGGGCAGCACACTCCGGAGAGGCGCGCTTCCCGGATTCCTTGCTGGCATCTCTGCTAGCCTTCTTTCCCATCTTCTTTTCCTTCGCGGGAGCTGGGGCGTCAACCGCCTCAGCTGCTACCATGTCTCGATACATCTTGTCTACACATATGATCGCATCTTTCTTATCTGATGGGATGGAAATGATGCCCATCAGCCCTGGCATCTTCAAGGTGTTGTAGGCATAGTGGGATGCCGCCATGAACTTTGCCAGAGCTAGACGACCAAGAATCCCATTGTAAGGCAAAGGAAGCTCAACAACGTCAAACGCGATCCTCTCGGTTAGGTAGTTCTATTCTCCGCCAAATGTGACAGGCAACATGATCTTCCCTTTGGGTCGGCTCCTGTCGGGGTTGATTCCTTGGAATGTACCCGTGGCCTTGAGTTCTTCATTAGAGATCTGTAGCTTGCCAACCACCTTAGGGGAGATCAAATTCAGCCCAGCCCCTCCCTCAACTAGCATGTTTGTTACATTGAGGTTGCGGATTGTTGGGGAAACCAACAACAGCAAGTACCCTACCGCGATGGTGCGGTCAGGGTGATCCTCTTCGTCAAAGATGATAGGCGTGTGGGACAATTTAAGTGGCCTTCAGGAATCTGCAGTTGGCTCCACAACATTGACTTCACATGCCCATTGCTTGAGCTGCCGGTCAGAGGAGTGCAAGGACGCACCCCCGTCGATGCACATGGCTTCGGTCGCCTTCTGGAATTCGTGTTCGCTGGTTTCTTCTTCTTCCTATTCATCACTCTCACCATCTCCTTCTTTCTTTTCGCGGCCTCTAGCGGGATTTTCCTTCTTCTGCGGGGCCTTGCCGCAACGGCCTCCTCTACCACCACGGCCTTGCCCGCCAGCACCCTCTTGGCCTCTTTCCCTGTCACGCTTCTCATATTCATCCTGTTGCTTCTTAACAAGCTGCTCAACCTAATGACGCTCTTGGAGATCATGGCGTGGATCTTGCAGTACGGCCTGTTGGATTTCCCAGCTTTCTCTACTACCGCGGTCTCCCGGCAATCAGCACACGTGGCATCTCCCTTGCTAGGGACCTCGGTCTTAGTCTTCTTGCTGGCACTAGGATCACCAGAGCTCTCAACGGCCAATACTGCCTTCGCTTCTGATTGCACCTCCGGTTCCTCCCCTTGGGCTTGGCGGCACCGCTGTCGGCATCTGAATCGATTTCGACCCAACCTCCTCTCCGGGGAGTCGCCTCCCTTCTTCAGCCTGAGCACACTTATCTGCCAAGGTGTACAACTCGTTGACAGTCTTAGGCAGCTGGACATTCATCTTGGCCCGCATCCTTCTATTGCACATGTTCGAATGGAATGCGACAATAACAGCTGCCGGGTGAATTTCCGGAATGTTACGCTGCACTCGACTGAATCTCTGTATATACTTACGCAGATCCTCCCCTTTCTTCTGTGGAAGGACCTGGAGATCACTGGGTCGTCCAGTCTCTTGATGGCCACCTGTGAAGCCGCCAACAAACTCATTGCACAAATCTGCCCATGACGAAATGGAATTTTCCGGCAGGTGCATCAGCCAAGATCTCACATTTGGCTTGAGTGCCAAAGGGAAATAGTTGGCAAACACCTTCTTGTCTCTGCCTCCAGCGGCTTGAACAGCAATTGTGTGAATGCTCAAAACTCTGCCGGGTTTAACTTTCGTCGTATTTTCCTGGCAGTTCAGGCTTGAAGACTTGAGTAGATGGCCAGCGGACCTGCCGCAACTCACGAGTGAAGGCAGGGCACCCAACCTTGAAAGGCAAGTACCCACCAGTACTGGGTGAGGGAGTCCTGGACTAAGGGGTCCTCGGGCGTCCGGCCTGTTATCCGTGGGCCGGGCTGATGGGCTATGAAGACATGAAGGCCGAAGACTGTACCCGTGTCCGGATTGGACTCTACTTGGCGTGGAAGGCAAGCTTGGCGACCGATTATGAAGATTCCAACTTATGTAACCGACTCTATGAAAACCCTAGATCCCCTCGGTGTCTATATAAACCGGAGGGGTTAGTCCGGAAAGGATATATACACATTGCCATAGTCATATAGGCTAGACTTCTAGGGTTTAGCCATTACGATCTCATGGTAGATTAACTCTTGTAACACTTATATTCATCAAGATCAATCAAGCAGGAAGTAGGGTATTACCTCCATAGAGAGGACCCGAACCTGGGTAAACATCGTGTCCCCCGTCTCCTGTTACCATCGATCCTAGACGCACAGTTCGGGACCCCCTACCCGAGATCCGCCGGTTTTGACACCGACATTGGTGCTTTCATTGAGAGTTCCACTGTGCCGTCGACAAAAGGTTTGATGGCCCCTTCAATCATCGATAATAACGCTGTCCAAGGAGGAACCTTCCTCCCCGGACAGATTTTCGTGTTCGGCGGCTTCATACTGCGGGCCAACTCGCTTGGCCATCTGGAGCAGGTCGATAGCTACGCCCCTGGCCATCAGGTCAGATTTGGAAGTTTGAAGCACGTCGCGGATATCCATGGAGACATGATCTTCAATGGGTTCGAGACCGCGGCGATCACTCCCCCTTGCTCCGATGAACATGACTTAAGCCTGTCATCGGATCACATCCAGGAGATGGTTCCTGTTGCTACAACAGCCTTAGAACCAGAGCAGATCGTGCCATCCAAAGCCATAGAATCTGCGGCGTTGGAGCCGCACACGGACTCAGCACCCTGCAATATCTGCTTCAACGGAACTTCGGACTCGTCTCCAGCTTTAAGTTCCGGACCGTGTACGCCTGCGGACACCGAGCTAGATCGGTTATCGATCTTCGAATTCAGCGCCGCAGACGTTTTCCAGCACTCACCTTTGAGCGATGTGCTGAACTCTCTGAAGAATCTGTCCTTGGAGAAGGACTCACAACCGAACTATGTTCGGTTCGAGTTAGAGGCTGATGATGGGGAATTTTGCTTCCCACCCACCACCCACTTCATAGCTACCGTCGAGGACTTAACCGACGAGCTCGACTATGGCTCCGAAGACATCGATGGTATGGACGACGATGCCGACAAGGAGCAAGGCCAAGACCCACCATTCACTGGACGTTGGACGGCCACCTCTTCGTACGACGTGTACATGGTTGATACACCTAAAGGATCCGGCGACGACAAAGAAGAGTTGGATGCGAATAAATCCTTCGAGACACACTCCAAGCGCCGGCGCCCTAAACGCCGCTCTAAGCCTCGTCGCTCAAAAGATGGCAGCACTGGCACCGGAGAAAACAGTACTCCGGGCGACGCCGAAAACAATGAAGACCCTGTTGGAGCCGCATCCGAACAGGAGGAGCAAGACAATGAGCAGGTTAACCCTGATAAACAGGCCACACCCAATGGCCCGGATGATGATAGTTATCGTCCACCCTCCGAGGATGATGAGAGCCTTGGCAATGAGGACTTCATCGTGCCTGAGGCACCCCCCGAGCAGGAGCGCTTTAAGCGCCAGCTCATAGCTACTGCAAGAAGCCTAAAGAAAAAGCAGCAGCAACTCCAGGCAGATCAAGACCTACTCATCGATAGACGGACCGACGTCCTGGCAGCCGAAGAATACGGCCCCAAGCACCCCGCCAAGAGTTACCCAAAACGCAGACTGCTACCTCAGTTCGATGAGGAGGCACCGGATCCCATACCTCCCTCGCGCAATGCGGATTGACCACCACGCGGTCGGGATAGTGCGGCAGACCGACCACCCCGCGGTCGGGATAAAACGGCAACCCAGGCCGAACAACAGCCCGCCCCACCGCCTCGCAAAAACAGGGACAGACCAGCTCGGGACCATACATATGACCTTCGGCAGGAATTGGACAGTAGAGCAGGACACACCAGATCAATATACGGATCGCGAGGACGCTTCCCTACTCGGGATGATAGCTACCTATTCGGATGTGACAAACTCAATCACACCAGGGCCGATAACCACAGACGGACTTCGTCAGAGGTGCGCCGTGACGCGGCCCGCTATAGAGGCGCCGCACACCCTCTCTGCTTCATAGATGAGGTGCTAGATCACGAATTCCCCGAGGGGTTCAAGCCTGTCAATATTGAATCATACGACGGAACAACCGACCCCGCAGTGTGGATCGAAGATTTTATTCTCCACATCCACATGGCCCGAGGAGATGACCTCCACGCTATCAAATACCTCCCATTAAAGCTCAAAGGACCAGCTCGACACTGGCTAAATAGTCTGCCTGAGAACTCCATCGGCAGCTGGGAGGACTTGGAAGAAGCCTTCCTCGACAACTTCCAAGGTACATATGTCCGGCCACCCGATGCCGATGACTTAAGCCACATAGTTCAACAACCTGGAGAATCAGCCAGAAAATTCTGGACTAGGTTCCTAACCAAAAAGAACCAGATCGTTGACTGTCCGGACGCCGAAGCCCTAGCAGCCTTCAAACACAGCATCCATGACGAATGGCTCGCCCGCCACCTCGGCCAAGAAAAGCCGAAATCCATGGCAGCCCTCACAGCACTCATGACCCGCTTTTGCGCGGGTGAGGACAGCTGGCTGGCCCGAAGCAAAAACACAGCCAGCGAGGCAGGCCCCTCTGAGGCCAAGAACAGCACCGGCAAGCTCCGGCGCAATAGACACAAACGCCGAAGCAATGGCGATAACACCGACGACACCACAGTGAACGCCGGATTCAGCGGCTCCAAGTCCGGCCAACGGAAGAAGCCCTACAAAAGGAACAATGAGGGACCTTCCAGCCTGGACCGCATACTCGACCATCCGTGCCAGATACACAGCAACCCAGACAAACGAGCCAATCACACCAACAGAGATTGTTGGGTCTTCAAACAGGCTGGCAAGTTAAATGCCGAAAACAAAGAAAAGGGATCACAAAGTGAGGACGAGGATGAAGAGCCCCGACAGCCAAACACCGGGGGGCAGAAGAAGTTTCCCCCTCAAGTCAAAACGGTGAACATGATATACGCCACGCACATCCCCAGAAAGGAGCGCAAGCGGGCACTCAGGGACGTCTACGCGGTAGAGCCAGTCGCCCCAAAATTCAATCCGTGGTCGTCATTTCCGATCACCTTCGATCGTCGAGATCATCCAACTAGTATCCGCCATGGCGGTTCGGCCGCACTGGTCCTTGACCCAATCATCGACGGATTCCACCTAACACGAGTCCTGATGGATGGTGGAAGCAGCCTCAACCTGCTCTACCAGGATACAGTACGGAAGATGGGCATTAATCCCTCACGAATCAAGCCCACAAAGACTACCTTTAAAGGAGTCATACCAGGCGTTGAGGCCCGCTGCACGGGCTCAATCACGCTGGAGGTGGTCTTCGGTTCTCCGGACAACTTCCGAAGCGAAGAGTTAATCTTCGATATCGTCCCCTTCCGCAGTGGCTACCACGCACTGCTCGGACGAACCACGTTCGCTAGATTCAACGCGGTCCCACACTATGCTTACCTCAAGCTCAAGATGCCCGGTCCACGCGGCGTCATAACAGTTAATGGAAATACGGAACGCTCCCTCCGTACAGAGGAGCACACCGCCGCCCTAGCAGCAGAAGTACAGAATGGCCTTTTCAAGCAGATCCGCAATCCGGCTGCCGAGCCCACGGACACCGTCAAGAAGGTCCGGACTACGCTGCCACAGGACAACTCGGCCCGTCAAGAGCTTGACTAGCAATTCGGCCTCCGTCCCAGCCCTGATCAAGTAGTGGCACTCGTACCACGCGCACATAATTACGCACTCAAAATCCCATGGGCATCGACGGAGGCACAGCTTGTGGTCCATAGTACGGCTTGACCGACCCCGGACTCACACATACTTTCACCCTTTTTTCCTTTGGTTTCAGGTTCTTTTTCCGTGTGCCTGATAACCAGTCCTTTCGAAGGACCGACATACAAAGACGGCAAGCAGCATAAGTGCATAGGGTAACCTCTACACATTCCTGATGACGGTATTTCTACTTTTTCTCATGACCCACACGCTGCGCCCTCTTAATTCCGGCATGTTAAATAACCCGGATGCTTATCGCACCTTTTTGTACAGGATACGCCTTGACGTATCCATACAGTTATAATAAAAAGGTTTGCGGCCCAGTTTCTGTGGTTTTTGTTTCTTACTTCATTTTTATTTGATTTGCTTATCGATCGCACCCGTACAATTTGGCACGTCTCATATTCGCCAGGGGCTCCCCATCGTCCCATAATATGGCAGCAAAGTCCGAACACTTCTTATAGATAAGTTCGGCACCCCGAATAATATGCATTGGCTCCGAATCATGTCTTTGGTCAATAGTTGGGTTGCCCGGCTCCTGTGCTTGCTACCCTACGTTCCGCTGAATCGGCTAGGGTAGTAAAGGGAGAACTACTGCGATTGTGCCCTGGCCTTGACCAGATGAGCACCTCAGTAGAGAAAGCCGAAAACTGACTGTCATGATATGGCGAGAGCCAGTCAGCTGTTCGAGGGTTACAAATCGTTGGAGATTTTTTCCGCGTTATGCGAGAGATCGGTACTTCCCGATCAGATGCTGACAGCACTCTGGTTTAAACCAGGGGCTGCGCCCATGCTTTATTATAAAACTCCTATGGCTAAGTGAGGGCGTTTAAGCCGTATAGTCTGATTGCCTTGTTCGTTGCGCTAAACAACTCCTTCAAGGACCATATAATGGGATCAAGATTGTTTAGATTCCATCCCGAACACCTCCGTACTACCTACGTGAGGGCAGAAGCCGACGACAGGCCAACCCTCAGATTACATGCAACACGGCCGCACAGGAGGAAACAATTAAAAGCATAACCAAATTACATTACAAAATAAGCTTTGTTTTCATAATACAAAGCGAAGGCAACACAAATGTTTTCATTCGAAAATAATGTCCTTCCCGCACTCAGCTACTGCAAGTCGAGACCCTTCTATGACATCCGCAAAATATCGCTCGGGTGTGCGGTGCTCCTTGCCCTCCGGCGGCCCTCTGGCCAGTTCAACGACGTTCATCTTCGCCCACCACATCTTGCAACGGGCGAAGGCCATGCGGGCACCTTCAATACAGGCAGAGCGCTTGACGACGTCCAGCCGAGGACAAGCGTTCACCATCCGCCTCATGAGTCCGAAGTAGCTGCCAGGCATAGCTTCGGCTGGCCATAGCCGGATTATCAAATCCTTCATGGCTAGTTCAGCCACCCTATGCAGCTCCACTAGCAGTTTCAGCTGATCGGTGAAGGACACAGGAACTTCTGGCGCCGCATATTGCGACCAGAATAGATTTTCCGTCGAACCCCTCCTTCGGCTCGATAGAACTCCACGGCGTCCGATACACTGCGTGGTAAATCCGCAAAAGCCCCTAGGGAACTCCAAACCCGGGTTAGTAAAAGGTACGCTTCTCCGCATACTTGCTTTGCATCTTAAATGACTTACCCGCCGTGATCTTCTGGGCCTCCTGGATTTCCCAGAGGGTGGCCTGGGCCTCATTCCGTGCGGCCTCCGTGCTCTGACGAGCCTTGGTGAGTTCGGTCCCTTGAACCGACGCATCATGATCCAAGGCCTCGCATTTCTTCACCACATCCTGGAGCTCTTGCTGGACCTCTTTGACCCGGGCCTTGAGCTTCTTACGAGCGGCTTGCTGATGGACAGCCTTCTCCTCGGCCTCGTCTAGGGCCTTCCCCAAGGCCTCGACCTCGGTCACGGCTCCTGCACATATTACGACACTACAGTCAATATAGCGCCTATGCTTTCCGAACACACAGCAAGTCGTTACTCACCTTGCTTCTCCTGGAGCCAAACCTTAACCTCGTCGAGCTCGTTCTCGGTCCGCTCCAGCCTCTGCCTCAATTCAAAGACTTCAGCAGCATGCGAGGTTGCGGCCAACAGCGACGCCTGCTTATGCATACATATTATGTTAGTTTCGTACAATAGAAGATTGATCCTCTGTCCGGTTCTTCTCGCCGAACACCGGACAATGTCTCAGGGGCTACTGACTACATGGGTTTTTTCTCTTTCTATGTCACTTACCTCGAAACCTGTCAACAGGTTGCTGCATGCTTCGTTTGGTCCACTCTTGGCGGACTGAACCTTCTCGATCACCGCACCCATAAGGACACGGTGCTCGTCCATAACGGAGGCGCCTGGTAGCGCCTCCATCAGGTTATCCGCCGTCCCTAGATGGACAGGGGCCACCGGTGGAAGCAGCGCACCCCCTCCTTCAAAGGGGGCTGCTCGCCCGACTCCAGAGCCATATGGGTCTCCGGAATCGTATTCGGTTGAGGGCCGAACTGGATGCGGCCCTCTTCGCCAATCTCCATGGGGATCGGCTCCCCCATGTGTCCGGCAGTGGAGGTCTCGCCTCGTGGCGCCTCCCGGACAGCGTCCTGGGCTCCTCCCTGGTTCAGGGCGATCCTCCGGGACAACACCTCCGTGTCGTCCCTGGCCCCGGGGAATAAGCAGGCGGTGGCGACATGCTCGCCATCTCCGACGGAGCCAACGAACCCTCCGGATGAGGATCGCTGGATAAGGTCGCGGGCCGGACTGCAATAGTATAGTTAACTATGTTAAAATAATGAAGAGAAAGGGCTGGGTGTGCGCATGAGCGAACCATGTCACTTACGATGCGGCCCGGGGCTTAGTACGGGGGCGCCGTTCCGGACTACTGTCAACGTCCCACGCGGTATTGACCGCTGGGGCGCCCTTCCCCTTCTTGGGCGTTTCCGCTTCCAGATGCGCCGAAGCCGCCCTCTTCTTCCTCCTCTCCTCAAGGGGAGGGTTGTTTTCCTCTCTCCTCTTCCTCATCATTGTCCTCAGGGATAGAGGAATGAGCTTCGTCGTCTTCGGACGTCACGTTCGGAGTGCCCTTGCGACGGGGGCCACTCTTGGCCCCTTGGCCTTCTTGTTGGCCTTCTTCTCCGGCGCCTTATATGGCGCCGACACCAGCATCTTCGATAGGCGCGGGATGACCGGTTCTTTGAGCAGCGGAGCCGGACACTGGATCCGCTTAGCCCTCTCCATCTAGTCCTGAAAGAGCAATAATAAAAGCTCAGACATCATCCATGAAACATTTAAGTTGGGGATACGTCAAAAATAACATACCTCGTTGGCGGGGTGTTTACAGTCGTGACCACGGTCTGAATCCGTGGCCGGCGGTTTCTCGTTGCCCTTAAAGAGCAACTTCCAGGCATCTTCGTGGGTGGTATCAAAGAGCCTCACCAGGGTCTGATGCTTCTTCGGATTGAAATCCCACAGAGGGCGACCTCTGCGCTGGCATGGGAGAATCCGGCGAACTAGCATCACCTAGATCACATCGACGAGCTTGACGTCCTTGGGTATCATGCTCTGGATGCGCGTCTGCAACGCTATCAGCTCATCGGGCGAACACCAGTCCGGACTCTTCTCGACCCAAGAGGTGAGACGCATGGGAGCACCGGAGCAGATTCAGCAGCCGCGGCCCAGGTGGTGCCGCGGGGTTCTGTGATGTAGAACCATTGTCTCTGCCACTCCTTCACTGTCTCCACAAAAGTACCTTTCGGCCAGGAGACGTTGGGTAGCTTGCTCACCATGGCTCCTCCACACTCCGCATGCTGGCCGTCCACCACCTTCGGCTTCACGTTGAAGACTTTGAGCCACAGCCCGAAGTGGGGTTGGATGCGGAGGAAGGCCTCACACACGACGATAAACGCCGAGATGTTGAGGAAGGAATTCGGGGACAGATCATGGAAATCTATCCCGTAATAATACATCAGTCCACGGACGAAAGGGTGGAGCGGAAACCCTAGCCCGCGGAAGAAATGGGGGATGAATACTACCCTCTCAGTGGGCTTCGGCGTGGGGACGACTTGTCCCTCGGTCGGCAGGTGATGAGTGATTTCCTTCGCCAAATACCCGGCCGCCCGAAGCTCAGTAATGTCCTCCTCCTTGACGGAGGAGACCATCCACATGCCCTGACCTCCGGATCCGGACATGGTTGCTTGAGTGGAAAGGAGATGAGTACTTGGGCACTGGAGCTCGAGATTGGAAAGACGGAGATACAGAGAGAGCGTGAGAGAGGAAGAGGGAGTCCTTATCCCCTTATAAAGGCAGCGAATATTAAACGCCTCCTCACTCGCCCTGAAAACTCGCCTATTCCCGAGGGCCGTATAAACGGCACGGTTGGGTTACCCATGCCCGCGTTGATGAGAATCCCGCGATAAGGGGACACGATCTCTGCTTTGACAAGACGTGCCAATGACAACTGCATATCAAAACGTGGAGCGGCAGACGAAAAATGGTTTGAAATTATGACCGGACAGACGTGATGCCGTGCTATAAAAAAGCTGTCAGCGGATAGAACTCGTGTATATATATATATATATATATATATATATATATATATATATATATATTCTCTCTGCATTTGTGTATGGTGTGTATGTGGCAGGTCCGGATACTATCATCGCGTCCGAAGACTATCGTGGAAGTTCGGAGAAAGGGGAACCCGCCTTGCAATGCCGAAGACAATCTGCGCGCCGGACTCCTCGTCATTGAAGCCAGGTTCAGGGGCTATTGAGGGAGTCCTGGACTAAGGGGTCCTTGGGCGTCTGGCCTGTTATCCGTGGGCTGGGCTGATGGGCTGTGAAGACATGAAGGCCGAAGACTGTACCCCTGTCCGGATTGGACTCTACTTGGTGTGGAAGGCAAGCTTGGCGACCGATTATGAAGATTCCTCCTTATGTAACTGACTCTATGAAAACCCTGGATCCCCTCGGTGTCTATATAAACCGGAGGGGTTAGTCTGGAAAGGATATATATACACATTGCCATAGTCATATAGGCTAGACTTCTAGGGTTTAGCCATTACGATCTCGTGGTAGATCAACTCTTGTAACACTTATATTCATGAAGATCAATCAAGCAGGAAGTAGGGTATTACCTCCATAGAGAGGGACCGAACCTCGGTAAACATCGTGTCCCCCGTCTCCTGTTACCATCGATCCTAGACGCACAGTTCGAGACCCCCTACCCGAGATCCGCCGGTTTTGACACCGACACTGGGCGTGGGTTCGTCATCGTCTGGGCCGTTGCGCCTGTGAGACCGACGGCGTGCCTCTCGACGTCACTCTATGGTGACGCGCGCATCTTCCATCCGCAGGTCTTCCAGAACTTGCCGTATATCATGACGGGTTTGTGGGTCAGACGAGGCCATCGACGTCTCATCGGGCTCGTTGACTCGTCGGGCTCACCGAGGCTGCCACTGATCCTGCTGTCGCGGAGAGGATTGCATGTTGGTGTAGCCCCCTCAACACGAAAAATGTATTGGGCCGCAGTCGCCGTTCGCCGGCATCTTGATGGCTCCGCATGGTGTGAATGCTGGCCTCAGTGAAGCCAATCAAACTCTGGATGGTGGCCCTCCACTCATCCATCTTGTCAGCTGTTGGTGGAAAGTTCAATAAGAGTTGGGCCCGCGTCATTGCTTCTGCGGCCGTGCTTGGCATGGCCAGCGAGGCAGACCGTGACGTTGCTTGACTCCTGGTAGAACCAACAGGAGCGTCGCCGCGTTCTTGTCGTCATGGACCAGTCGCCAGGGCGGTCTGGTGGTGAGTGGGTTGCGCTTGGGGGTCGGCGGCCCCGTTCGGCGCCTCGCGTTGCCCGTCTCGCTCCGGACAAGGTGTGCGCCTCGTAGCTGCGCCCGTAGTAGGTGGAACTGCAGGATCGCGGCTTGCACTAGAGTGGGTGTCGCTGTTGCAGTGGGGAGGTGGAGACTGGTCATTCCCTCCCCCTGCAGCTTCCGAGTCAAGCTCGCCAGGATGCTGCTGATGTTGCCTATCCCCGGCGTTTCCTGCTCCAGCTTCGGCCGTAAGGGACACAACGACGGCGCCGCCTGATACTTCTTCCTCCTATATATACCTACGTACCCCCAAACTAAATTTTTGATTGTTCCATGCTATATTATATTCTGTTTTGGACATTAATGGGCTTTATTATACACTTTAATATTATTTTTGGGACTAACCTATTAACCGGAGGCCCAGCCCAGAATTGATGTTTTTTTGCCTATTTCAGAGTTTCGCAGAAAAAGAATATCAAACGGAGTCCAAACGGAATGAAACCTTCGGGAACGTGATTTTCGGAACGAACGTGATCCAGAGGACTTGGACCCTACGTCAAGACACCAACCAGGAGGGCACAAGGTAGGGGGGCGCGCCTACCCCCTGGGCGCGCCCTCCACCCTCGTGGGCCCCACGTTGCTCCACCGACATACTTCTTCCTCCTATATATACCTACGTACCCCCAAACTACCAGATACGGAGCCAAAAACCTAATTCCACCACCGCAACCTTCTGTACCCGTGAGATCCCATCTTGGGGCCTTTTCCAGAGCTCCGCCGGGGGGCATCGATCACGGAGGGCTTCTACATCAACACCATAGCCTCTCCGATGATATGTGAGTAGTTTACCTCAGACCTTCAGGTCCATAGTTATTAGCTAGATGGCTTCTTCTCTCTTTTTGGATCTCAATACAATGTTCTCCCCTCTCTTGTGGAGATCTATTCGATGTAATCTTCTTTTGCGGTGTGTTTGTTGAGACCGATGAATTGTGGGTTTATGATCAAGTTTATCTATGAACAATATTTGAATCTTCTCTACATTCTTTTATGTATGATTGGTTATCTTTGCAAGTCTCTTCGAATTATCATTTTGGTCTGGCCTACTAGATTGATCTTTCTTGCAATGCGAGAAGTGCTTAGCTTTGGGTTCAATCTTGCGGTGTCCTTTCCCAGTGACAGTAGGGACAGCAAGGCACGTATTGTATTGTTGCCATCGAGGATAACAAGATGGGGTTTATATCATATTGCATGAGTTTATCCCTCTACATCATGTCATCTTACTTAAAGCGTTACTCTATTCTTATGAATTTAATACTCTAGATGCATCCTGGATAGCGGTCAATGTGTGGAGTAATAGTAGTAGATGCAGGCAGGAGTCGGTCTACTTGTCTCGGACGTGATGCCTATATACATGATCATACCTAGATATTCTCATAACTATGCTCAATTCTGTCAATTGCTCAACAGTAATTTGTTCACCCACCGTAATACTTATGCTCTTGAGAGAAGCCACTAGTGAAACCTATGGCCCCCGGGTCTATTTTCCATCATATTAATCTCCTGTCAACAAGTTATTTCTAGCGTCGTCTTTATTTTGCTTTCTTTACTTTGCATCTTTATCACAAAAATACCAAAAATATTATCTTATCATATCTATCAAATCTCACTCTCGTAAGTGACCGTGAACGGATTGACAACCCCTTTATTGCGTTGGTTGCGAGGATCTGTTTGTTTGTGTAGGTGCAGGGACTCGTGCGTGGCCTACTACTGGATTGATACCTTGGTTCTCAAAAACAGAGGGAAATACTTACGCTACTTTGCTGCATCACCCTTTCCTCTTCAAGGGAAAACCAACGCAGTGCTCAAGAGGTAGCAAGAAGGATTTCTGGCGCCGTTGCCGGGGAGGCTTACACAAAGTCAAGTCAAGATTTGGACCCCCAACAACGAGCCATTTCTGGCGCCGTTGCCGGGGAGTCTACGCAAAAGTCAACATACCAAGTACCCATCACAAACCCTTATCTCCCGCATTACATTATTTGCCATTTGCCTCTCGTTTTCCTCTCCCCCTTCACCCTTGTCGTTTTACTCGCCCTCCCTTTTTCGTTTGCCTCTTTTTTCTGTTTGCTTGTTGTTATGGCTAGTCCCCTTTCTTCTCCGTTGTCTCCCGAGAATGAAGTTCTTAATTTTAAGCAAAGGGAGGGAGAAAATCTAAAAGACGCTTGGTCTAGAATTTGCAATGCTCAAAATAGATCTACCAGGAAGCAATCTACTTCCGTTCTTCTCCGCAATTTTTATGTTGGTGCTACTCCTTGGTACATATATATATCCTTGATACCATTACCGGAGGGCATTTCTTGGGAAGCCATACTTTTGATTCTTATAATGCTATGATAGATTTGTTTGGCTCACCACCTCTTTTGGTTAATGGAACTATGTTAACTTTGGAGCATGTAATGCAAAGACTTGAAATTATTGAAAATAAAGTTGCTACCGTAGAGTTAATTGAAAATTAAAAAGATCCACAACCAAATTACCCAATATGGATCTAAAGTAGGAGTCACTTTGAAAAATATTAATGAGAAGGAACCCAAAGTTAATGAAAGAATAAATCAAGATTCCACTAGAATCGATAAACTTGAGGGTATCATTACCAACTTGGGAACCACTTGTTCTTCCGTAAAGAATACTCCGAGTGCTCCAACTAAAATTTCCAAGCTTATGTATGTTCCTAAAAAGAAGGGTGAATCCTCTAGTAAGGAAACTGCGGATCTCAAATCTATGAGTATTCATCCCAATCTCTTTGCTATCATTAAGGAACCATTTGCCACAAATGAATTTTTTGGTTATGTGCCTGGAGCTTTGATAATTAATAAAAATAAAGAAATTCCTAAGGATTATAGATGTCTCATTGAAGAATTGCCCACCAAAGGTGGCAATACCTAGATCTATCCTTGCTATTATGCCTAGCTAGGGGCGTTAAACGATAGCGCTTGTTGGGAGGCAACCCAATTTTATTTTTAGTTTTTTTGCTTTTTGCTTCTGTTTAGGAATAAATATTTGATCTAGACTCTGGTTATATTTGTTTTTATGTTTTAATTAGTGTTTGTGCCAAGTTTAACCTATAGGATCTTCTTGGATGATAGTTATTTGATCTTGCTGAAAATTTCAGAAACTTTCTGTTCACGAAAATAATTGTTAAAAATAATCAGAACGTGATAAAATATTGACTCCAATTGCTGCTGATTAATAAACAAATTGTCTAGGTCTTCCTATTTTGGCTGAATTTTTGGAGTTCCAGAAGTTTGCGTTAGTTACAGATTACTACAGACTGTTCTGTTTTTGACAGATTCTGTTTTTCGTGTGTTGTTTGCTTATTTTGATGAATCTATGGCTAGTAAAATAGTTTATAAACCATATAGAAATTGGAATACAGTAGGTTTAACACCAATATAAATAAATAATGAGTTCATTACAGTACCTTGAAGTGGTTTTTTGTTTTCTTTCGCTAACGGAGCTCACGAGATTTTCTGTTAAGTTTTGTGTTGTGAAGTTTTCAAGTTTTGGGTAAAAGATTTGATGGATTATGGAACAAGGAGTGGCAAGAGCCTAAGCTTGGGTATGCCCTGGCACCCCAAGATAATCTAAGGACACCAAAAAGCCAAAGCTTGGGGATGCCCCGGAAGGCATCCCCTCTTTCGTCTACTTCCATCGGTAACTTTACTTGGAGCTATATTTTTATTCACCACATGATATGTGTTTTGCTTGGAGCGTCTTGTATGATTTGAGTCTTTGCTTTTTATTTTACCACAATCATCTTTGCTGTACACACCTTTTGAGAGAGACACACATGATTCGGAATTTATTAGAATACTCTATGCGCTTCACTTATATCTTTTGAGCTATATAGTTTTTGCTCTAGTGCTTCACTTATATCTTTTAGAGCACGGCGGTGGTTTTTGTTTAATAGAAACTATTATTCTCTCATGCTTCACTTATATTATTTTGAGAGTCTTAAACAGCATGGTAATTTGCTTAAATTGGGAAATTAATCCTAAAAAAACTTTCTTATGAGTGTGCTGAATGCTAAGAGAAGTTTGATGCTTGATGATTGTTTTGAGATATGGAGGTAGTGATATTAAAGTTGTGCTAGTTGAGTAGTTGTGAATTTGAGAAATACTTGTGTTGAAGTTTGCAAGTCCCGTAGCATGCACGTATGGTAAACTTTATGTAACAAATTTGAAACATGAGGTGTTCTTTAATTGTCCTCCTTATGAGTGGCGGTCGGGGACGAGCGATGGTCTTTGCCTACCAATCTATCCCCCTAGGAGCATGCGCGTAGTGCTTGGTTTTTTATGACTTGTAGACTTTTGCAATAAGTATGTGAGTTCTTTATGACTAATGTTGAGTCCATGGATTATACGCACTCTTACCCTTCCATCATTGCTAGCCTCTTCGGTACCGTGCATTGCCCTTTCTCACATTGAGAGTTGGTGCAAACTTCGCCGGTGCACCCAAACCCCGTGATATGATACACTCTTTCACACATAAACCTCCTTATATCTTCCTCAAAACAGCCACCATACCTACCTATTATGGCATTTCCATAGCCAATCCGAGATATATTGCCATGCAACTTTCCACCGTTCCGTTTATTATGACACGCTCATCATTGTCATATTGCTTTGCATGATCATGTAGTTGACATTGTATTTGTGGCAAAGCCACCGTTCATAATTTTTCATACATGTCACTCTTGATTCATTGCTATCCCGGTATACCCCCGGAGGCATTCATATAGAGTCATACTTTGTTCTAGTATCGAGTTGTAATCATTGAGTTGTAAATAAATAGAAGTGTGATGATCATCATTCATAGAGCATTGTCCCAAAAAAAGAAAGGCCAAATAAAAAAAAGGGAAGGCCCCAAAAAAAGAATAAAAAGGATAATGCTACTATCCTTTTTTCCACACTTGTGCTTCAAAGTAGCACCATGACCTTCATGATAGAGAGTCTCTTGTTTTGTCACTTTCATATACTAGTGGGAATTTTTCATTATAGAACTTGGCTTGTATATTCCAACAATGGGCTTCCTCAAATGCCCTAGGTCTTCGTGAGCAAGCAAGTTGGATGCACACCCACTTAGTTTCTTTTGTTGAGCTTTCATACATTTATAGCTCTAGTGCATCCGTTGCATGGCAATCCCTACTCCTTGCATTAACATCAATCGATGGGCATATCCATAGCTCATTGATTATCCGCGTTGATGTGAGACTTTCTCCCTTTTTGTCTTCTCCCCATAACCCCCGTCATTATATTCTATTCCACCCATAGTGCTATATCCATGGCTCACGCTCATGTATTGCGTGAAGGTTGAAATTTTTTTGAGATTACTAAAGTATGAAACAATTGCTTGGCTTGTCATCGGGGTTGTGCATGATGAGAGCATTCTTGTGTGACAAAAATGGAGCATGACTAAACTATATGATTTTGTAGGGATGAACTTTCTTTAGCCATGTTATTTTGAGAGGACATAATTGCTTAGTTAGTATGCTTGATGTATTATTACTTTTATTTCAATATTAAACCTTTATCTTGAATCTTTCAGATATGAATATTCATACCACAATTAGGAGAATTACATTGAAATTATGCCAAGTAGCATTCCACATCAAAATTCTGTTTTTATCATTTACCTACTCGAGGACGAGCAGGAATTAAGCTTGGGGATGCTTGATACGTTTCCAACGTATCTATAATTTTTGATTGTTCCATGCTATATTATATTCTGTTTTGGACATTAATGGGATTTATTATACACTTTTATATTATTTTTGGGACTAACCTATTAACCGGAGGCCCAGCCTAGAATTGCTCTTTTTGCCTATTTCAGACTTTCACAGAAAAATAATATCAAACGGAGTCCAAACGGAATGAAACCTTCGGGAACGTGATTTTCGGAACGAACGTGATCCAGAGGACTTGGACCCTACGTCAAGACATCAACCAGGAGGGCACGAGGTAGGGGGGCGCGCCTACCCCCCTGGGCGTGCCCTCCATCCTCGTGGGCCCCACGTTGCTCCGCCGACGTACTTCTTCCTCCTATATATACCTACGTACCCCCAAACTACCAGATATGGAGCCAAAAACCTAATTCCACCACCGCAACCTTCTGTACCCGTGAGATCCCATCTTGGGGCCTTTTCCGGAGCTCCGCCGGAGGGGGCATCGATCACGGAGGGCTTCTACATCAACACCATAGCCTCTCCGATGATGTGTGAGTAGTTTACCTCAGACCTTCGGGTCCATAGTTATTAGCTAGATGGCTTCTTCTCTCTTTTTGGATCTCAATACAATGTTCTCCCACTCTCTTGTGGAGATCTATTCGATGTAATCTTCTTTTGCGGTGTGTTTGTTGAGGCCGATGAATTGTGGGTTTATGATCAAGTTTATCTATGAACAATATTTGAATCTTCTCTGCATTCTTTTATGTATGATTGGTTATCTTTGCAAGTCTCTTCGAATTATGAGTTTGGTTTGGCCTACTAGATTGATCTTTCTAGCAATGGGAGAAGTGCTTAGCTTTGGGTACAATCTTGCGGTGTCCTTTCCCAGTGACAGTAGGGGCAGCAAGGCACGTATTGTATTGTTGCCATCGAGGATAACAAGATGGGGTTTATATCATATTGCATGAGTTTATCCCTCTACATAGTGTCATCTTACTTAAAGCGTTACTCTGTTCTTATGAACTTAATACTCTAGATGCATGCTGGATAGCGGTCGATGTGTGGAGTAATAGTAGTAGATGCAGGTAAGAGTCGGTCTACTTGTCTCGGACGTGATGCCTATATACATGATCATACCTAGATATTCTCATAACTATGCTCAATTTTGTCAATTGCTCAACAGTAATTTGTTCACCACCATAATACTTATGCTCTTGAGAGAAGCCACTAGTGAAACCTATGGCCCCCGGGTCTATTTTCCATCATATTAATCTCCCGTCAACAAGTTATTTCTAGCGTCGTCTTTATTTTGCTTTCTTTACTTTGCATCTTTATCATAAAAATACCAAAAATATTATCTTATCATATCTATCAGATCTCACTCTCGTATGTGACCATCAACGGATTGACAACCCCTTTATTGCGTTGGTTGCGAGGATTTGTTTGTTTGTGTAGGTGCGAGGGACTCATGCGTGGCCTCCTACTGGATTGATACCTTGGTTCTCAAAAACCGAGGGAAATAGTTACGCTACTTTGCTACATCACCCTTTCCTCTTCAAGGGAAAACCAACGCAGTGCTCAAGAGGTAGCACCGCCTACCCCGGTCGTGTCGCCAGCGGCACCCGCCTCACCCAACGATGCCGTAGCACCTATGGCGTCCGCGGCTGCATGTGAGGGGGCCTTCGAAGTGGAGGGATGTGCGGTCGCGCCGGGTTTCTTCTCGGGCGCCATGGACGGAGAAGTTGATGACGAAGAAGGTGATGATGGAGATCGATGTGTTGTTCACCACTTTGGGTTCGCGCAAGCAATTCCCCCTTCCTGACGCACCAAAGATGTCGTGGGAGAACATGATCACTTATGGGGCCATGAGGCCCTTGTGGTTCGGCAAGGGGGAGATCACATTATACAAAGGGCGGAAGCCATGAGGCAGCACGACGATGGGGCTCTGGTCGCTTTTTACCCAGGTTTGGGTCGTTGGAAAGCGTAAAACCCTACTCTTGCTTTGGTGGATTGGATGGAGGAAACACAACAACGTACAATGCTTAACCCCGGCAAGGTGGCCTTGGGGAGAGAAGCTACGCGCGTACAAGTGCGAGGGGGTCCGAATCCCTCTCTAGGTTGCCTTGGGCCTCCTTTTATAGCTTAAGGGGTAACCATAGTAGCAAAAAAGTCATTATCTTGTGATTAGATAGCTAACAGTGCTATCATACCTAAGTCTGGCACTTAGGACAAAATGCCATAAATGCTACCTTAGGTGGCGTGCGGGGGTGCATCCCCGGCAAGCTTATGTCCCACTTAACCACCTTCTGCTTATCATCTTACACGCCCTTGCATGGGTGTCAAATGGGTGTGATCTGCTTATCATTGAGCTGACACGTACTTAGTGAGAGCCACATAATCACCTGGAGGGCTCGACACCGCATCGACAAGTGACTGGCATCGTGATGCGGTGGAGCGGTGGTAACTATCATGTGCCTGTCGGGGTAGGGCTTGCCGGGTCTTCTTGGAGGGGGTGCATGCTTCGGCATCCAATCGCCCTAGAGGTGTGGCTGGCGCGGTTCGGCTTTGCCCCTGCCTACTGCGTCGACCTTGCTGGCCTCGCCTAGCCAGCAGGGACACCTCTCTTGGAATCTTTGACTTGTATGTTTAGCTTGGTCTTCTGGATACGCTCCTTGATCTCACGAAGAGCGGTTTCTCTAGCTCGGCCATGTGTTGGTTCTAAATGCATGAATATTAGTACGCCTATGCATGGGTCCAGTCAACAAACACAAATGTTTGTTGCACCGACACCCTGATACATTTTGTTCCTGAGGATGGATTTTTCTTCGAGCACCTAGGGAACAATTTAGAGAAACAATAAGAGTAGAGAACCTAAAGAACAAATCAGAGTAAACCATGAGAGAAGAGGCCACTCAATATACTACAGGGAATTGAGTCAATATTAACTTGTGAAAGAATAAAAGTTTATTAGATTTAGATCAGCAATTCAATGGTAAAAAACTGACGCTGATACAACCAATTAATCCACTATATAATCACCTGATGTAAATGGATGTTGATATGCCCGGCCATTAAGATCAGGTTGTACACATTGCAAGATCTAAAACCTGTATCTACAAATTTTGATTGCTAAGTAACAAATGGAAGAACATGTGATCACAAAATAAATGTTTCATCAACGCTAGTTAATGCCAATTGGAAAATTTCAAATCAAATTAGGCAGGTGAAAAGAACTTACACTCCCTTGGGAGAAACAAAAAAAGGGTGGACGCCGACTATAGCCTCGTTGATGATGCGGATAGTCCAGCTATGTTGTCGTTGATTCAGCGGCGGCGACATGGGGAGACGGTGCCGCGCTTAGTTGGGGGAGGCGAAGGAGGGAAGTAATGACTGCCGAGGAGGTCATGGCTACGACTACTCATGAATCCTCACTGATGATGCTCATAGTCCAGCTATTCCGTCATTGATTCAGCGGCAGCGACATGGGGAGACAGTGTTGCGCTCGGTTCTAAGAGGCAAAGGAGGGAAGTGACGACTACCGAAGAGGTCACGGCTGCGAGTCCGCATGAATCTTCTTTCTTTTTGGCTTTTTGCGGGAAGACAATGGAATTACCTTTTTTGAAGGTCCAATGGAATTACCTTGGTTACAATGGAATCTCCTCCAATAAGCCGTGAGGATGTTGCCTCAATTCCAATCAACGTTATCTCTTTGTTTTTTTGCGTACAAAGATCAGTTTTATTTTTATGGCAAGGGATATGATTTCTTTTGTGAGCAGGATTCGGAAGCAATCAGCAAATCTTGTCCTACCTGAAGCAGGACTTGCCAATCACGAACTTTTTTTACCAGAATCATGAACTATTTTTAGTACGATAGCATGGTAGAGTTGTATTTTTTTGTTCGCTTAGGTTGTGTGTACATGCTATCCCACATCTGTTGTAGGGTGAAACCCTAAGATGGATCTTTTCACACTTGGAGGGGGAAAAGGGATGAACACCAAGAACACAAAGAGGAATTCACTCCAACGAAACCCAATTACACATCCACTAGAATAGGAAACACATAGATCCACAAGAATACAAGCACAATCCAAGGAAACAAGCACATGGTAAAGTTCTTCTCACTCCTAAGGAGGTGAGGCCTTGATGATAGTGTTCTCCTAAGAGGAGGTCTTGAAATCCACTTGGCGATCCTCTCCAAAGAGGTCTTGATCTCCAAGAGGAGTGGTAGAAGGAGCAAAGATCTCTAAATATCTATCATATACTTTGCTAACCCTAAACATAGCCCTAGGTACGAAATATATAGATATGTGGGAGAGGGGTACGAAGTGGAGGCCCAAACAGCAGGCCACGTCCGACCATCCTGATGGGCCAGTGCGCACAGGGTAAGTTGGGCCCGTGCACACGGGGGTCCCATGGGCACGGTACACGCTCGTGCGCATGGGGTGCTACAGTGTCTGGGGACCGTGCGCATGGGGTCTAGAGGCCATGCGCATGGGGTGGCGCTTCTTGTTTCGAATGGCCTCCTGGGTGGCCCATGCGCATGGGGTCTCGGGGGCCCGTGGGCACGGGGTCACCTCGGAGGTGCAGAACTGTTTCTGTAGTACTTCTTCTCCTTCCTTGTGGCCTTGGGGTGCTCGTCCTCTTCCTTTGGGGTGTTCCTCAACATCTTGGTGGCGTTGGACTTCGTACCTAACGACACATAGCGCATTTTGATGAGGTAGCAACCAAGTCCCACTCATGTCCATATTGATCTCGAAGGAGTGAGTTCACCTCATTTTCAATGGTGCGTGCTCGAGCTCTTGTCATCGGTCCACGTGGTGCTTGATGCATTGGTGTAGAGTCCATGGGGATGATGGAAGGAGGCCTCGCATCATCTCCCCCTGGGAGAGATCCGTCCGCGGATCGTGATCTTCATCACCATGGTATGGGGCGAAGTCCTTGACGTTGAAGATGTCGCTTACATTGTACTTGTCGCGTGAGATATTGATCTTGTATGCGTTGTCATTGTAGTGTGCTAACACCTTGAATGGTCCATCGGCTCGCGGTAGTAGTTTTGACTTGCGCTCATGGGGGAAGCGGTCCTTGCGGAGATGTAGCCATACGAGATTGCCTAGATTGAACACCATTGGGGTCTTGTTGATGTTGAGCTTGGTGGTGAGGCGTTGTACTTGGCGCTCGATCGTGGCCCTTGTATCTTCATGCACCTTCTTGAGATAACTTGCTCTTGCACTTGCGTCCATGTTCGCTCGATCTTGAAGTGGAGGTCGTAGGATGTCCAATGGGGACTATGGATTGAAGTCATAGACGACCTAGAAGGGTGACTTGCCGGTAGTAGAGTGTCTTGCTCGATTTTAGGCATACTCGGCGACGGGTAAGCAGTCCTCCCACTCCTTGATGTTCTTCTTGATCAACATGCGTAAGACAGTAGATAGCATCTAGTTGGTGGCTTCCGTTTGGCCATCGGTCTGGGGATGATAGGCCGTCGAGAATGGTGCATAGGGTATTCCAAAAGTAGCTTAGGAACTTGACGTCGCGGTCCGAGACAATGGTCCTTGGCACTCCATGTAGCCTCAAGATTTTCATACAAAAAAGATCTGCAACATGTGAAGCATCGTCTATCTTATTGCATGGGATGAAATGTGCCATTTTAGAGAATCGGTCCAGAACAACAAATACGGAATCCTTTCCTTTTTGAGTCCTAGGAAAGCCAAGCATGAAATCGATACTAATATCTTCCCATGGTTGATATGGAATTGGAAGTGGCATATGTAAACCATGAGATTGAGCTTGTGACTTAGCTTTGCGGCATGTAGAGAATCAGTTGGTGAAGCATGCCACATCGCAAAACATCTTTGGCCAAAAGTACTTGAAGGAGAGTGTGGCAAAGGTCTTGTCGTGCCCAAAATGTCCCATAAGTCCTCCGTCGTGAGCCTCTTACAAAAGTAACAAACAAAGCAAAGACTCTGGTATACAAAGTTTGTTAGCGCGCATAAGGTAGCCATTCTTGAGATAATAGCTCTCCCAACAAGTGTTAGCAAGACATTTGGCATAAGGAATCGCAAACGAATGATCATGTGCATAAAGATCTTTAACATGCTCAAAGCCAATAACATTCAACTCAAGTTGTGTAACTAACATGCACTTTTTTTAGAGAAAAGGCTAGCGCCTGACTTTATAAATAAAGCCACCAGGCAGAGTCACAGAAAGCGTCACCACACAGAGACCATAGAGTTTTAACCAGAACCGTGGCAACATGCCAAGTACAGAAACAGGCACGCAGGCCCAATAATCCAGATAAAGGAGGCACGCATGCCAACAACCTACTGCTAAGACTAAGAACCCAGCAGAACGATGCTATCTACTGTCTTACCAGCAGGGTGGGGGTTGGAGAGCTGATTGGTCGACGTCTTAACTTTGTTGATAAGCTCCGCCATGCCATCCACATCCGCCGCTTTAGTCAATAATTTCCACTGCTGCAAGAGGATAAGCATTTTAAAGATCACATCAGCAGGCTTGTTAGGAAAAACACCCTCAATAGTGAATTTGTTTCGAGTAGTCCACAAGGACCAACACATAGTCGCCAGACCAACCCAGAACAAACTCTTTGTTCGACCAGTAATGTCATCAGCCAAGGTCTGAAGGTGAGCAAAGGAGTGAGGGGCCCAGTTGACGCCCATCCAAGACCTGACACATCCCCAGGCCAACTTGGCCAGCGGGCACGAGAAGAAAATATGTTCAGTGTCCTCCAAATCACCGCACAGAGCATACAAAGAAGAGCCCAGGCCATTGCGCTTGTAGATCTGATCAGCAGCCGGCAGGCGACCTCTAAAGGCCTGCCAGCGGAAGACCTTGATCTTGGGGGGATCTTAGCCTCCTAGATCTGTCAAAATTTGGAAGTGGGGGTACCATCACAAAGCCTGGCATAAAGAGACCAGACAGAAAAAGTACCAGGCGCAGAATGAGGCGAGGTCACAGAGTCCTCCTCCTTCGAGAGAATAGGGAACATAGCAGTGAGGCGGTGCCAGTTCGTTAACTCTGCAGGAGTCAGAGACCTCCGAAGACCCAGATCCCAACCAACATGTGAGAGCTCAGAGATTGAGATCTCAGGGTTGGAACAGTAAGAAAATAACACCGGGAAGGAGTTAGCTAAAGTATCATCCCCAACACACCAGTCTAGCAAAAACCTCGTCAAGCGACTGTTCCTGACAAAAAATTTAACATGATCCCGAAACACTCCACGCACTTTAACCAGGTCCCTCCAGAAGTGGGAGCCATTCGCAGCATGGGCAAACATAGGGTTGGTGTTCGGACAATATTTAGCTTTTAAAACATCATACCAAAGCATGCCAGGGCTACTAGTCATGATCTGCCGCCACCATTTGACGATAAGACATTTGTTCATAACTGCGGTGTTTAGAATGGCTAGCCCCCATGGCTTTTGGGTCTACAAATGATTTTCCATTTGACTAGCCTATACTTCCTCTTGTTATCGGCCGAGTTCCAGAAGAAGGCACCTCTATGTTTGTCAAATCCCGCATGGTTACCCAATGAGAGTAGGAAGAAGCCCATAGTGAAGATCGGTAGGGAAGAAAGACACACATTGATGAGACTTACTTTCCCAGCCTGGGTATTATATCGACCATGCAAAGGCATGACTCTGTTACCCACCTTGGCCACCAAAGGATTAAAGACATGGGAATGAAGAGGAAAGGGGGAGATCGGCAATCCCAAGTACTTGAAAGGGAAGGAGCCCAATAAGCAGTTGAGGAGATGAGCCACCCTGGAGGCTTCCTCCTCATCAATTCCAGTCACACTGACCTACTTCTAACAAAATTAATCTTAAGCCCCGACAAGGCTTCGAAGCAAAGAAAAATGAATTTCAGGTTGGCCAGGCAAGCATCATTAAGCTCCACCAGGATGATCGTGTCATCAGCATATTGAAGGTGGGTAACACCCTGGGGGAGGAGGTAAGAAACCACCGGGGAGATGTGACCAGCTGTGGCCGCCCAGATCATCAAGCAAGAAAGGGCATCTACCAAAAAATTGAATAGGATGGGGGAGGCAGGATCCCCTTGCCACAGGCCACGACCATTAGCAAAGAAGTTGGTGATGTTACCATTAATAGCAACGGCCGTGTGCCCCCCATAAACCAACTGCATCATCCTGTGAACAAAGCCAACATTAAATCCTTTAGCAAGGAGGACCTAACGAAGAAAGGACCAGTTCACCAAATCATACTCCTTCTCAAAGTCAAGCTTTAGGATGATCGCACGAGTCCCCCTACGCTGGAGGTCGTGCACTATTTCATGGAGGCATAGGACCCCATCAAGAATGTAGCAGCCTTTTATGAAGGCGGTTTGGTTAGTGCTGATAATACGGTGGGACACCGGACCTAATCTGGTTGCCAAACCTTTAGACGGGAACTTAGCAAAAGTTATTGATGAGGGCTATCAGTTGGAACTGGGATATGTGGTCAGCACCTTTAACTTTAGGGATAAGAGAGAGAACAACGTAATTCAGACGGGATATATCCACCATCCCCACGCAAAATCCTTAGATAACAGCACATACGAGAGGACGGAGAGAGGGCCAGAAGCGGCAGAAAAAGGGGTAGAAAACCCGTCAGGTCCAGAAGTAGAGTTAGCATTAGCCGCATTGAGGACCGCCTCGATCTCTTCCATAGATAGTGGGATCATCAGGGACTCAATTTCCTCATCGAAGACCTCTCCATGCACAAGCCACAGGTTAGGCGATATACGGAACCCCAAGTCCGGCCTAGCCGCAAACAGGCCAACGTAGAAATCATGGACATGAGAGAGGATGGTAGTAGGATCCATGATACGCACTCCATCCACTAGCAGGCTGGTAATCATACATCTCCGACGTCTCCCATTGGTGATCACAAAGAAGTATGCAGTCGGCAGATCACCTTTAAGGTCTAGTTGATACTACCCCTTTGTTTCCAATAAAGCTCCACCTGCCGATGCAACTGCATCAGGCTGGCCTCAAGATCGTATCTAAGATGCCAACCATCAGCAGATAACCCAACCAAGTCAGCCTCCGCATCTAACGTCGAAACCTGCCCCGACAAGTCTCGCTTGGAGCGAAGGGCCTTGGCCGACTGATTATGACCCCACCCTTTCAAAAACTTCCTAAGATGGTAAGAGCAGAAATGCCAATCATACATGGGCCCAGAGGAACGAGTCCTAGAGTTTAGGAGAGTGGCAATTTTCACCGAGAGCATATCCACGAAGCCGTCAATCAAAAGCCGTGAAGCATCGAATTGGGATCTAGATGCTTTGGCGAGAGAGATAGCACCCAGATCGAGAATGAGGGGGGAATGGTCAGAACCAACGTGTGGCAGCGCACTAAGAGAAGCACGAGAGAACATCAAGTCCCAGGAAGCATTAACGAAGACACGGTTCAGGGCAGAACGGATAGGGTTGGCCTGGTGGTTAGACCAGGTAAAACAGGCCCCAGACCTAGGTAATTCCCGAAGAGCACAGTCGGCAATGAAATCATTGAAAGCATTCGCGAGAGGCAAAGAGAAGGTATTATTATTCTTATCCGACGGGTACGAAAGCAAGTTAAAGTCACCAGCAATAACCAGAGGGAGATGGCACGAATCGATATTAGAAGAGAGCTCATCCAGAAAGAGTTGCAACGTCGAATGATTCGCAGGACCATAGACCACCAGGAACTCCTAGAGGGCGTTACGCTCTTTATGAAACACCACCATGCTAGCCCAAAAAAGGCCATGATCATAGGCCACCCAATCAAACACATCATCCCGGGCCCCAATAAGTATCCCACCAGAGTGACCAGAGGTAGAAAGGAAGCGCCATGAAAACCGGTCCGCCCCAGCAATCCCAGAAAGCTCCGCACGAGAGAAGTCAGGCTTAAAAGTTCCCACAAAACCCACAAGGTCAATATTATCAGAGCGAACAAGATCACGAATTTGGTCACGACGCCCCCTAGCGCCGAAACCCCTAATGTTCTAGATTAGAGCTTTCATTTAGAAGAGAGGTTTTTGATCCGCAGACTCGACTGTCGGATTTCGGGTTCCGGCAAACCCTTGAGGTTCAAACACTGGGGTGCGCACGAAGATCTCTCCTCCCCCTAGCTCACGCCATCACCGCGATCTCAATGCTCAGCGCGTCGAACTCACAGAACAAGAGACACAAGGTTTATACTAGTTCGAGCCACCGATGTGGTGTAATACCCTACTCCAGTGTGGTGTGGTGGATTGCCTCTCGGGCTGAGGATGAACAGTTACAAGGGAAGAACAGCCTCCTGAGGAGAGGTGTTCTTGTGCTTGGTGAGCTTGTGTGGATGAGGATGATATGAATGGCTCGAGATCAGTTGCCTCCTACTGTGGTGGCTAGCCCTATTTATAGTGGCCCTGGTCCTCTTCCCAAATGCTGGCGGGAAGGGATGCCACAATGGCCAAATTTGAAGGGAGACAACTAGTACAAGTTATCCTGACTAAAGGTGGTCTTCGCCTGCCAAAGGCTCTGGTGGTGACGCCGTCTTGGGCTCCACGGTGACCTCCGCCCTGCCGTCCTTCTGGTCTTGGTCTTGTTGCACTGATATGGAAACCTTTGCCTGATGCCTCGGGACTCCTCGCATGCGCTTGCCTCTTTAGCACCAACGAGGAAACGAGGACACTGTGCGCGCTGGCGCCCGCCTAGCCCCAGTCATCATGGCTTGCGTCACAGAAACCTCGCGAGGTGCCCCTCGCCTTGATCTCTCCGCCCCTCGCGAGCCACCCCGATGAGGCCACCCCCGAGGAGGCCTTGCATCCTCCGCCTCGCGAGGCTTGGCCCATCGCGAGGGTCATGAGTGTTCGCTGGTGAAGATGGGTCGTACAGGGTCGCTGGTGAAGCCACGCCGTGGGCCACGGTCAGGCAAGTCTGGGGACCCCCGTTCCCAGGACGCCGACATCGACCTGCTCGAGACCATGCAGGGTTTAAGCTTAGATTTACAGGCCCGAACCTTTTTGGCAGCCAAGGGAGGGAGGCCACAACCCCCATCCCCCAAAACCCCAGGAGATGCCTCTGCAGCCACCTTCAACTTGGAGGCTGCCTCCTTGGCCCTGGCTAACACAGCCTTGGCCTCCTCATTCAACCGAATCACCGAGAGCAGAGAAGAGGGGGAGCCGAAATTGGGATCCAAGGAAACACCAACGTCCTCAAGAATATTCAAGAGATGTGCATCTGGGAAAGAAGGCAAGACCAAACGGGTGGAGCAGACAGGAACGGGGGTAGTACCTTGCTGAACAGAAGATTTGGATGCCCCGGCGCGCGCAGGCCCCCCATGGGCAGGAGAAACAGCAGAATGCCAGCGCAACCCCTTCCTAGCCGTGGACCCCAGCGATCGGACTGGGGCCAGCCCAGCGCGAGCCACAGGGGAGGCACCCCCGTTCGCCCCAGGACGTGCCGCCGCCACCGCACCCAGGTCATCCTCCAGCCGACGGCACATGTCACCACCCATGCCCTTACTCCCCTTCGCCGCTTTGCTCCTGGCCGAGAACTTCCGCACTAACAACTTCTTCTTGGACTGCTTGCTGACCAGGCTAGGAGGAGAGGCCGTGGCCTCTTGAGGCAGATCAACAATATCTGACAGAGATGGGGAGGCCGGCCGAGCCACGGGATCTCGATAGCACAGGTAGCCCCGGAGAAAGGGGTAGCCCCATCCACACCTTAAGCACCACCACGCGTCGGCTCCTGAGCCCCTTCCTCACCGACCTTTCCAGACCTAGTAGCAGGAGGAACAAAGTCAAACAGACCACGCAACTCAGAGCCCATCGCCTCCCACTCCGACGAGGTGCAAGGGTTGGCGTTGATCCCAGCACTCGTTTCGCCCCCACCGTCCGAATCGGGGTTAGACAGCTTTGGGGCCGGGGGAGGGGAGGAGGAACTTGCTGAGCCGCAACAGCTTCAGAGCGAACACGGATACGGAAGGCCTCCGAGGTGGGGAAGGTAGTAACTGATCCATGAACATTCATTGGATTGAGACACCAAATCTTCATGCGAATCAGACCTGGGGGGTCAAGGGAGGCTTCGTCCACTGTCACATGCTTGCCAATCAACTCTCCAAGCGCCATCAGAAACTGGACATTACATAGACCAGACGACACATCCTCAAGCAAAACCCAGATGTCGGAGAGGAAGGCCACCGCCTTGGCCCCAACCACAACAGCTTTGACTGACACCATCACCTGGTTCAGAGGGAGGGCGAAGCTCGAGCACGACGCCATCATCTTAAGGCTCTCCTTTGTGGGGAATGTGACGGCAAAATCTCTATCAGAAATTTGCTGGATCTGCCAGTCCCAACCGTCGAGTCCCCATTCCTTAAGCTCATCCGAGATCACCTGAAGGGGCACCGGGTCCAAGATAATCGATATGACCACCGCATTGGACGCCACCGGAGCAAAGACATGCATCCCCAGCTCTCCGTCAAGCGCAAGGAACTCGCACTCCGGCAGCCCTGAGCCAAACTTCTTGAAAGCAGGGAAAGGGGATCGATTGCTGCCGTCTACTTTGAGATGCCCTTCCGTATGGCAAATCAGACAGAACGGGGTGAAGGAGCAGCATGACTGGAAATGGCCGGCAGGGTGGCATGCAAAGTAGGTGAGGGTGGCCGACACACCAGACGAACCCCCCACCACCGGAGGCTGGCCCAGATCCACGAGAGGGAACGAAGCCCGGGCAGAGCGGAGATGGGGGGAAGGATCCCGTCGCCAATCCCACCAGAGGAGGGGCCAGGGATCTGGGGGGAGGTGCGACGAAACTTGGAGGGGAAGGAGGATAAACCACTGCCAGAGCCGGCCCCAGACCCGCCAGACCGGCCCCCGCCCACGCCACGGCCATGGCCCGCTGCACCGAAGCCAGATCCAGAGCCACGACCAGCCACCGAAAGCCTGGCCCACCGGCCGCCGAGGAGGACCAGGGCGAGGGGGAGCCGCCGCAGCCGCCGACGAACCCGAGGCCGCTGCACCCCAGGGATCAAGCCCCGCCTCCCGAGCTGCCACCGCCGCCGCACGCTCACGCTCCTCCTGCTGCAACCACGCCGGCCCCATCGCCCACGCCTCCCGATCTGCCGCCACCTGCTCTCGAACGGCATGCTCCGCCTCCAGCTTCTCCCGAAGTTTGGCTTCATACGCTAGATCCACAGATTGACTAGCCTCGACCGAGCCCTCCCGCGCCCGCTTACTCCCCGACAGCGCCTCCATGGCAACCATCGCCGCGAACGAGATCGAGAGAGGGGGGGTGGACGAGCTCTCACGAAACGACATATGCGCAAGGGATAACGGCGCACGTCAGAAATGGAGGCTGGAAACCCTAGATCGGGGACGAGCACACCCTTCTGGGCCCATCCCGAGGGGCATGCGCTGGCAGGCCGGGCTGTAGATAATGGCCCGGACGAACCGGAAGGATCAAGGAGGGCCAAGTCATGACCCATGGGCCCAGTAGGAACTAGACGGGGGAAATCAGCCCAGAGAGGGATGGGGCCCCGGGCCCGTCACCTGGCCCACCAGCCAGAGCAACCCCGCGCATGTCGGCCCACACCCCACGCCAGCCGCAGCCAATGCGGCTAGGGTTAAGGTAGGGACCCCAACAGAGGCTGATAACCCACAAGTATAGGGGATCGCAACAGTTTTCGAGGGTCGAGTATTCAACCCAAATTTACTGATTCGACACAAGGGGAGCCAAAGAATATTCTCAAGTATTAGTAGCTGAGTTGTCAATTCAACCACACCTAAAAGACTTAATATCTGCAGCAAAGTATTTAGTAGCAAAGTAGTATGGAAGTAATGGTAACGGTCGCAAAAGTAACAATAGCATTTTTGTAGCAATCGTAATAGTGCCAACGGAAAAGTAACTTACCAAACATCAATATGAAACGAGCTCGTAGGCAATGGATCAATGATGGATAATTATGTCGGATGGCATTCATCATGCAACAGTTATAACCTAGGGTGACACAGAACTAGCTCCAATTCATCAATATAATATAGGCATGTATTCCGAATATAGTCATACATCCTTATGGAAAAGAACTTGCATGACGTCTTTTGTCCTACCCTCCCGTGGCAGCGGAGTCCTATTGGAAACTAAGGGATATGAAGGCCTCCTTTTAACAGAGAACCAGACCAAAGCATTAGCACTTAGTGAATACATGAACTCCTCAAACTATGGTCATCACCGGGAAGTGTCCCGACTATTGTCACTCCGGGGTTGCCGGATCATAACACGTAGTAGGTGACTATAACTTGCAAGATAGGATCAAGAACACAAATATATTCATCAAAACATAATAGGTTCAGATCTGAAATCATGGCACTCGAGCCCTAGTACCAAGCATTAAGCAGTGGCAAAGTCATAGAAACATCAATCTTAGAACATAGTGGCTACTAGGGATCAAACCCTAACAAAACTAACTTGATTACATGGTAAATCTCATCCAACCTATCACCGTCCAGCAAGCCTATGATGGAATTACTCACGCACAGCGGTGAGCATCATGAAATTGGTGATGGAGGATGGTTGATGATGACGATAGCGACGATTTCCCCTCTCCGGAGCCCAAAACGGACTCCAGATCTGCCCTCCCGAGGAAGAACAGGAGGTGGCGGCGGCTCCGTATCGTAAGACGCGATGAATCCTTCTCTTTGATTTTTTTTCTCCTTGAACGTGAATATATGGAGTTGGAGTTGAGGTCGGTGGAGCTTCGTGGGACCCACAAGCCAGGGGGCGCGCCCAGGGGGTAGGGCGCGCCCCCACCCTTGTGGACAGGTGGTGGGTCCCCCTCGGTTGATTCTTTCGCCAATATTTTTTTATATATTCCAAAAATATTCTTTGTGGATTTTCACGTCATTCCAAGAACTTTTATTTCTGCACAAAAATAACACCATGGCAATTCTGCTGAAAACAACGTCAGTCCGGGTTAGTTCCATTCAAATCAAGCAAATTAGAGTCCAAAACAAGGGCAAAAGAGTTTGGAAAAGTTGATACGATGGAGACGTATCAACTGCCCCAAGCTTAACCCATTGCTTGTCCTCAAGCAATTCAGTTGACAAACTGAAAGTGATAAAGAAAAAATTTTACAAACTCTGTTTGATCTTGTTGTTGCAAATATGTAAAGCCAACATTCAAGTTTTAAGCAAAGATTATGAACTAACCATATTCACAATAACATTTAGGTCTCACATTTACTCATATTAATGGCATAATCAACTTGTCGGTGCAACAAACCCTGGGTCCGTTGCCCAGACTGTACACATGCACGGGAGCAAGATTACAGCACCAGGATCAGGCCGAAGTACAAGAGATGAAGATCTTGAAAGGACCAACGTACAGATCAAGAGGACCAAGACCAAGCTAGAGAAGTAAGGAACCACCAGGAGAAAAGCCTCCCTTGCCGGGCAGGCATGCCTGGAGAGAACGGGGTCACCCCCGGAAGAAAACCTCCAAGACGCCCTGGCAGGGCCTGCCGTGATTTGCGGAGGCGGAACCACCTCACCACGACGCACGTCGTCGATCAGTGCTGTGTCAAGCCACAAAGTGACTAAGTGGCAGCCATTTGCCACATGGTAGCCTCTTTCTATAGGAAATACATACAGGCGACACCCGTCGTGCGATGTGTCAAACGAGCAGGTGCGAAGCTGGCAAAACAGCCCGGCAAGGCTTGCCGGGCAAGCGACGATGTGACGTTGGGCGGCGCATTTAATGCGCCCTGTCAGCCTGCAGAGTTAGGTATGATAGCACTATTTGCTATCTTATTAGTGCATAATGACTGATTTGCCACTATGGTGACCCCTTAGTCTATAAAAGGAGGCCCAAGGCAACCTTAGAAAGGGTTGGACCCTGTGTTAGCGAATCCAACCCCTTACATTTCATACGCCCGTAGCCGTTTCGCCCCGAGGCAACCCTGCCGGGCAAATGCACTACGACCACCATCATTTTTCCACAATCAATCCAGCAAAGCAGGAGTAGGGTTTTATGCCTCACGGCGGCCCGAACCTGGGTAAAGCTGCCCATGTGAGCTCTGCCGTGCTGCTCCACGCTCTTCTGCTCTTTGTGTAGCGTGCCATCCCCCCGCCGAACCAGCAAGGGACCCTTGGTCCCATAGGTGGCCATGGTTTCGCATGACATCTTTGGCGCGCCAAGTAGGGGGATCACTTGCGTGAACCTGAAAGCATGAGCAGCGCGTCATCTTCATGGCCATCTTCATCTTCGATGGCGCCATCGACCATGGCACCCAAGAAGAAATCTAGTGTTTCAGCTCACCCGTCCACCTCGAAGGCTCCGTCGCCCGCAGCCACCAATGCTACGGGGGATGCGGAGGCGCACGAGGATGTGGACGCTGCTGGGGATGTGGTCGGAGCAGGCGCCGCCGTCACCACCTCCCCCGCGGCCGAAGCGGGAGCAGGAGAAACCGGAGGGGAGCAGCATCAACAACATCCCGGTGACCATGGTCCACAAGGTATGGGTGAAGGGATGGTTCCAACTGCGCCTCTTCCTCTCGCCGACGGGCACATCCACAGTGGTGGCGCTCGGTCCGGGGCGAATCACCGCCCTCTGGCCGCCCCCGCCACGTGAGCCACCGCAGCTTGTGCACCTCCCCCAGGGTGAGCCAGGTCGCTGCGCCCAACGGAGCCGCTGGCCCTCAAGCGCCTTCACCACGTCACAATGCCATCCAAATGGCCGCCTCGCAACAGCAAGGACGTGATGCTGTCGCCCCTGGCACCGTCAGAAGCCGAGCGACGATTTGGTCCACATCATCATCATCCATGCCAAGCACTGCTCGGAGGCCATGGCGCGGAATTAGCTGCTACTGAGGTTTCCGTCGGCGGCCGAGCAGATGGACGAGTGGCATGCCACCATCCAGAGTCTTCTCGGTTTCGCCGAGGCTGGGGGCTCACAGTGAGATGGCCCGCCACGGCCTCCCCAAGCGACGACGACTGCTCGCACTACTGGTCGTACGGAAGGGGCCACCCCCACGGTACAGTACCCACCACGGCAACCAGCACGAGTGCGGCAGAATCAAGAACCTAACGACATCTCGATGGCCTCTTCTGACCCTCGAGCATGTCCAGGCCAATGGCGAGCCCCGGAGGACAGGCGTAGGGGAGACGCGCGCCGCGTGCGTCATTGAGCGATGTCATGATGACCACCGTCGGACCAATGGGTGCGATGGTCCCGACGTTGACGAGCCTGCGCTCGAGGTTGGCGGGTGCCTACCTTCCGAGGTTGGGTGCCCTGCCTTTACTCGTGAGTTGTGGCAAGTCTGTTGGCCATCCGTTCGCACGTTCAAGCCAGAGATACCCGAGAAGTATGATGGGAGGCTAAACCCGACAGAGTTTCTGCGCATCTACACCATCGCTGTTGAAGCTGCCGGGGGAAGAGATGAGAAGGTGTTGCCAACTACTTCCCTTTGGCACTCAAGTCCAATGTGAGGTCTTGGCTGATGCACGTGCCGGAGAACTCCATTTCGTCATGGGCTGACCTGTGCCATGAGTTCATTGGCGCCTTCACTGGCGGCCATCAAGAACCAGGGTGGCCCAGCGACTTGCAGCTTCTCCAGCAGAAAGAAGGAGAGACTCTTCGGAAGTACTTGCAGAGATTCAGCGGAGTCCATAGGAACATCCCGAATATCCATCCAGCGGCTGTGATAGCTGCCTTCCAATCCAATGTGCGCAACCACAGGATTCATTCCAAGGTGAACGTGCGGTTGCCCAAGACTGTGAAGGAGCATTACACCTTGGTGGACATGTGTGCTCGGATGGACGAGGGAAGGAAAATCCCCGGAGAGGAGGATTGCATCAACGTCGACTCAGAGGATGACGACGAATCCGCCAGTCAGAAGAAGAGCAAGAAGCACAGCAAGAGGCGAAAGGATAAGGCAGTGATAACTGTCGAAGGATCGGGCACACTTAGTACCGGCAAGAAGGCTGAAGCTGAAGCTCCCGGCAAGGAGGCTGCCGTGTGCGCTGACTGCCGGGAGGCTGCGGCTGCCGAGAAGGCTGGGAAAGGCGACGGGCCATACTGCAAGATTCATTGGACCAAGGGCCACGATCTTCAAGAGTGTTATCAGGTTGAGCAGCTCGTCAACAGGCAGAGAGAAGAATATGAGAAGCGTGATAAGGAAAAAGGTCAGAATGCCGCTGGCGGGAAGGGCCGAGGCAGTGAAGCCAATCGCCCCGGCAAACCCTTCAGGAACCAAGGAAAACCCACCAGTTGTCGAGAGAAGGAAGCTTGCAATGATGAGAGTGATGGAGGGGATGAAGAGGAAACCAGTGAGTAGGAGTTCCAGAAGGCCACTGACACCCTGTGCACTGACGGGGGTGCATCCCTGCACTCCTCCCACCGCCAACTCAAATGGTGGGCACGTGAGGTCAATGCCCTGTAGCCAGCGGTAGAGGCTCGGAAGCCGCTCAAATGGTCACACACGCCCATCATCTTTGATGAAGAGGACCATCCTGACCGTACCACCGCGGTAGGATGTTTGCCCTTGTTGGTCTCTCCAACAATTCGCAACCTCAAGGTCACATAGATGTTGGTTGACGGCGGGGCCGGGTTGAATCTGATTTCCCCAAAGGTCATCAGCAAACTCCAAATTGCACAAGAAGAGCTAAAGGTCACGGGCACGTTTCAAGGAGTTAATCCTGGTAGGAGTCATCCTAAGGGAAAGATCACGTTGCCACTGACATTTGGGGAAGAACTGAACTATCGGATTGAGAAGATTGTGTTTGATGTGGTTGACCTCCCCCTTCAGTACAATGGGATCCTTGGACGCCCAGCCCTGGCTAAATTCATGGCAGCATCCCACTATGCCTTCAACATCTTGAAGATGCCTCGGCCGGTAGGAGTCATTTCCATCCAATCAGATGAGAAGGACACAATCATTTGCATGGATAAGATGTACCGGGATGCAGTCGCGGTAGAGGCAGCGGCAGTAGCAGTTCCCACCAAGGAGAATAGAGGAAAGAAGAAGGATAGCAGGGACACTAACAAGGAATCCGGGAAGCGTACCTCTTCAGGGTGCGCTGCACCTGTTGATGACTTGCCGGAGACTTCCAATAGCAAGAGATCCAAGGTTGCGGCACCACAAGTGAAGAAGGTCCTGACAGGGCTAGCTGGCGTTGATGGTACCTTCACTATCATTGCCACCCTTGATAACAAATAACAAAGCATGCTCGTTGCCTTCCTGCGAGAGAATATCGATGTGTTTGCCTGGCAACCATCTGATATCCCCGGTGTTCCCAGGGAGGTAATCGAGCACCACCTTGTTGTCTGCCCACATGCCCGACCTTTCAAGCAGAAAGTTCAGAAGCAAGCCTTGGAGAGGCAGCAGTTTATTGTAGAGGAGATTAAGAAGCTTGAGGCAGCTGGTTTGGTCAGAGGAGTGCTACATCCAACATGGTTAGCAAATCCAGTGGTTGTTTGCAAGGCTAACAGGAAATGGAGGCTTTGCATAGGTTTCACGGATCTCAACAAGGCTTGCCCGAAGGACCCATTTCCGTGCCACGCATCGGTCAGATTGTGGATTCCACTCCAGGCTGCGATTTGCTCTGCTTTTTGGATGCATATTCTGGATATCATCAAATCTTCATGTCCAAAGATGACAAAGAGAAGACCTCTTTCATCACCCCATGTGGTACGTACTGCTTTGTCCGCATGCCATGCGGATTAAAGAGTGCCGGGTCTACTTTTGCAAGAGCAGTCCAGATTGGTTTTGAGCCATAGCTGCACAGAAACATTGAGGCTTATATGGATGATATTGTGGTCAAGACCAAGGACAGAGCAACCCTCGTCCAGGATTTGGAGGAGACATTTGCTAATCTGCGCAAGATCAACTTGAAGCTCAACCCGGAAAAGTGTGTGTTCGGTGTTCCTTCCGGCAAGCTACTTGGGTTCTTTGTATCCCATAGGCGGATCGAAGCCAACCTTGACAAGATCAAAGCTATCGAGCAGATTCAAGCACCCATGAAAGTCAAGGATGTGAGGCGTGTGACAGGGTGCATTGTCGCGCTAAGCAGATTCATTTCCAAGTCTGCCGAGCGCGCCCTGCCGTTCTTCAAAATCCTAAAGAAGGCAGGACCCATGAAGTGGACCCCAGAAGCAGCTGCAGCTTTGCAAGAGTTGAAGGCCTACTTATCCTTTGTGCCCACCTTGGTTGCCCCCAAACCACAAGATCCATTGCTGCTATACTTGGCGGCAACCAATCAAGTGGTTAGTGCGGCCTTAGGGGCACAACAGGAAGTGGAAGAAGCGGAAAAATGAGCAAGGCCCGACATAGCCAGATAAGGATCAGGACAGAAATGAGCACGACAGGGAGGGCGACCCCAAGGACACGGCAAAGAATAAAGTGGTGCATCGCCCAGTATACTTTTGTTAGTTCCCTACTACAAGGAGCTAGATCGAGGTACTCTGGTGTGCAAAAATTGATCTTTGGTCTCATCATGGCCTCAAGGAAACTGCGCCACTACTTCCAAGCCCATGAGATCACGGTTGTCACTCGCTTCCCATTGCAAAGGATACTCCAAAACCCTGAGGCTACCGGTAGAATAGTGGAGTGGGCTTTGGAGTTATCCAGCTTTGGCCTGAAGTTTGAGATCACATCAAAAATTCAGAGCAGGGCATTGGCAAAGTTTATTGCAGAATGGACGCCAACCCTTGATGAGGAAGTGTTGGAAAAAGTTATCCCCGGCAAGGAAGCGCCCCAAGAATGGATCATGTATTTCGATGGTGCCTTTTCCCTACAAGGTGCAGGGGCTGGCATGCTTCTCATTGCCCCCTTCGGGGAGCACTTGAAGTATGTCGTCCAGAAGCACTTTGCCCGGGAAGAGGCGACCAACAACACAACAGAGTATGAAGGGCTCCTTGCCGGGCTCAGGATTGCCACAGAATTGGGAATCAAGAAGCTGATCATTCGAGGAGATTCACAGCTTGTGGTGAGACTAGTCAACAAGGATCACCAAAGTCCATTGATGGAGGCATACGTTGAGGAAGTGAGAAGATTGGAACAACGCTTTGACGGATTGCAAACAGAGCACATACCCCGTGCGGAAAACAACATAGCTGATCATCAGTCAAAGTGTGCTGCGCAGAAGCTTCCTGTGGAACCAGGAAGTTTTGTTCTCCATCTTACTCAGCCCTCTGTATCCCCAGCAACAATGGCCTGGAAAAGGAGAAAGATGGACTCCGGTAAGCCTCTCCCAGTAGAGCCTCCCGGGGCTCCTGGTAGGGACCCTGCCAGAAACAACTCCCCATTACTTGCCGGACCACACCCTCCAGCCGGGCCTATGGTCCCCGCAAACGAGGAACATGCCCCCGTAGTTGAGGAGATGCCGCTAGTCCTCGTTGCCGAGCCCCAGGCTCCAACTTGGGCAAGGCACATAGTCCATTTCCTCCAAACCGGAGAACTTCCCGATGACCAAGATGAAGCTGAAAGAGTAGCCTGGAGGGCCAGTATGTATCAGTTTGTCGATGACACTCTATACAGAAGGAGGCCCAACAGTGTGAAATTGAAGTGCATCTACTGGGAAGAAGGAAAGGAACTGCTGGCTGAGATACACACAGGCATGTGAGGCTCCCACATTGGATCAACGGTATTAGTTGGGAAAGCATTCCGGCAAGGATTCTATTGACCCATAAACCTCCAAGAAGCGGTTGAGCTAGTCACCAAATGTGAAGCCTGCCAGTTCCATTCCATAAACATCCACCTGCCTACACAAGCTCTTCAGACAATCCCTTTGTCATGGCCATTTTCGGTCTGGGGGCTCGATATCCTCGGCCCTTTCCCCCGAGATGCCGGGGGCTTTGAATTCTTGTTCGTTGCTATCGACAAGTTTACAAAGTGGCCGGAAGTAGCTGCCGCGAGAAAGGTGCCTGCCTAGTCAGCTATCAAGTTCTTCAAAGAATTAGTGTGCCGTTTTGGAGTCTCAGCAAGGATCATTACCGACAACGGCACCCAGTTCACGAGTCGCGCCTTCATGCAATATGTTCATGCCCTCGGAAGCAAGATCTCATTTTCCTCTGTCGCGCATCCCAAAAGCAATGGGCAAGCTGAGAGGGCAAACACTGAAGTGCTACGAGGACTCAAGAGAAGAACCTTTGATACGCTACAGAAGCACGGCAGACGGTGGATCGATGAGCTGTCGGTAGTTCTCTGGTCCCTCAGAATGACACCAAATCGAGCTACCGGGCAGACTCCCTTCTCCCTAGTCAATGGGGCAGAAACTGTTATCCCCACGGAACTCATTTACGGGTCTCGAGTGCTTGCCAACAATGAAGTAGTGCAAGATCAGCACCGGCGTGACGACTCTGTGCTACTCGAGGAGAACCGTTTCCGGGCTGCTACGCATGCTGCACGCTATCAGCAAGCCCTGCGTCGCTACCGCAGCCGCCGGGTTCATGCCCGGTGTTTTGAGGAAGGCTACCTTGTCCTTAGGCGCGTTCAGTCCGCCAACACTACAAAAAAAAGACACATCCATGAAATTTTGGGTCGAATGAATTTTTTCTGTCATGCTTATGACACTTCTATGACGATAATTGTGACAAAACCCGGTATCATCACAGATGTGGTGGGCTCCTACTTCTATGACAAAAAATCATGACAGAAAATGGGCTTTTCGTCCTGGGCGGGCCGGAGACGCAGCTGCATGACATTCTTTGGGCCGTCCATGAGGGAAAAACCATGGTAGAAGCGAGGGCGAGGAAAATATCGGGGAGTTCCCAGTTACGGTGGGTGGTCGGGGGCCGAGCGATGCGCGTTTCTCTCATACACGTACGCGCGTGGGTGCGAGGCTTTGGGATCTAATAGAACTGAAGGGAGGCGTTCGCCTACTGAACCCGAGCGATTGCACTGTAGGCTACGCGTTACTAAACCCGAGCGATTGATCGATCTGGCTGTTAACTAAACCTGATCGAGCGATTCCTTCGCTGCTGCTGCTAACTGAAGCTGATCGAACCTGCTGCCTCCTTCCCTTGATGAATAGTGAGCATTGTTGGGGGGGTGGATGAACAGTTCCCGGTGGGGGTTGGATGAACAGGACCCAGTGGTAGTAGAGCCCGTTGCCACTGGATGAACAGGACCCCGATCGATCGAGCATGGTTGGGGGTGGATGAAAAGGACCGCGTGGAGGGCTGGATGAACATGACGACCCCGTGGAGGGCTTGTTGAACAGTAGCCGATGGAGGGATGGATGAACAGTAGCCCGTGGAGGGGTGGTTGAATAGGACCCCATGGAGGGGGCTGGTTGAATAGTAGCCGGTGGAGGAGCGGTGGAGGCTGGATGAACAGGAGCCCGTGGATGAACAGTCGTAGGTGGAGGTTGGAGGAGGTCGATGGTGGATGAACAGTAGCCCGTGGAGGCTGGAGGAGGTCAACGATGGAGATGAACAGTAGCCCGTGGAGTCCCGTTTTGCGGTACGCCACACAACTTTCTATGAACAGGACCCCCGTTTCGACCGTAGCGCTCCAACACAAGTCCGTTTCCTCCGTTTTGCGGTATGCCACACCCCTCCCGATCAACAGGACCCCGTTTCAACCGTAGGAGGTCCAAGAGAAGTCTGTTTCCTCCGTTTTGCGGTACGCCAGACCCCTCCCGATGAACAGGATCCTGTTTCGACCATGGCCGGTCGAATAGAAGGACGTTTCCTCCGTCCTGCGATACGCCAGGCCTCGTTTCGATCGGCTATTCCGTCCAAGCCGGTTGGCTCCCGATGAACACGACGCATTCCATTCCGACCCAGTCGGTTGGCTCCCGATGAACACGACGAAGCAGTTTCTCCGTTCCGACCCAGCCATGTACACGAGCCCTGGCCATACGTATGCGCGAGTAGGCGTTTGAGACCCTGGCCGTATGTACGTATGTGGCCGTATTTTTTGGCATCTGGCCGTACGTACGTGTACACGGTTTTTAATAGACTGCCTGAACTGCTACCGCTCCTTACTCAGCCACAGTTCATCATGGCAGACAGACCGATCGACGGGTATGTACACAGACAACGCTACGTACGCTTCGACTAGGTGGGTCCCAGCTATCAGGGAGGATAAGGACGCACTTCCTTGCGTGGGAAGATATAGTTGGTGGGTTCCAGCCGTCAGGGGGAAGAGTCATTTTTCCCCGTAATAAGGACGCACTTCCTTGCATGCGAAGATGTAGCTGGTTGGTCCCAGCTGTCAGGGGGAGAAAACATTATTTTTAGTGTAAAAAGGATGCAGTTGCATGCATGCGTCCATGGGCGTGGTGCGTCCCCACTGTCGGCCTCTCCACGTAAAGTCATCTTCCGATGACTCTCGTTTGTTGAACACGTTGACCACACCCCGCACCAAGCCGGTGGACGATGGCGAGGCCGCAGACTGGAACCCCCCGGAGATGGGGAAGGCACAGCAGTGGAGTTGCAGACGGAGAGGAGTGGTCAACGTGATTGGTTCGGGTGCGGGGTGGGCCTACACTCGGCAGAGAATAACAGGAGGTGCGGAGGAGTGGAGGGATGGCCTGGCCGTCGGCGGGGTAGGGTTTCGCTGCAAGGCGTGCAAAACAGTGTCGCTGGACGCCGGAGGCTGGAGTAGGTGGTCCCGGCAGCGCTGGGGGAAGAAGACGAGAGATTGAAGAAGAATGTGGGCCATTGGATGTAAATCCAATGCCTTGCTTAGGCTTCGACCTTTGTATTTTTATTTTTTGCGAAACTGCTTAGGCTTCGACCTGCTGGCCCACATGTCATCCAGTCCATTTGGTTTTTTAGTCCATTTGGTGGGTTGGGTGAAACAATGATGTAGAATTTAAAGCCCATTTGCATATTTCTCGGAATCCGCGAACTTGCTGGGCTGGGTGAAAATATCATGTTGGGCTGGACGAAGAAATGTTATAAAAACATAAACACATGATTGCACGTCTATTACTGCATTGGTCAGTAAAATCTCTGCAAGCTTATGTACGCAATCACCAAGAGTTAACTTGCCAAGTTATATATAAAAAATTGTTATTATTATTTTGTAAGAACTTTCGATTTACGAAATAAAATATCATTTTAATTTGATGATTTAATAGGACGTGGGGTATTATTATTTTTTAGGCTAGACGTGGGATAGTTGAGTTGGTTCTAGGGAAAAGTAGTGGGAGAAAACTCAGATTACATCGAAAAAGAAAGTGGGAGAAAATTCAGATATAGGATTAATGAAAACAAAAATAAAGGAAGTGGGAAGGTCTATAAAATGGTTGGACAAACGACAGGTTTAACGGAACCTTATGTTGTTTCTATTATATATATATATATATGTAATAAAATAAGATATAAATATAAATATATATATACTATTATATAAGGGAAAACATAGGTTCTGTTTTGCATTCTCATAGAAAATAGAACTGAGTTGTGCATGGTCTTGAAAAACCAGACATAACTTGGGCTGCTGATGTTATAGACAAGCTAGGCTAGGAGGCCCAGAGGCCGCTTGATACCTGCTGGATCTAAAAAAAGTTGAAGCATGTTGTGGGCTGCGCATGTTAAACAACAAAACCTAGGCCATGGACCTGGTGGGCCCGAGATTGTCAGCCTCTCGACGAACAGTCGTCTTCCGATTCCTCTTGTTTTGCTGACCATGTAGGGAACAACAGACGGCGGCACCGCGGCAAGAGCACCAAGGTGGAGGACGACGTCGAGACCTCGGACCGAACGAACCGGAGCGGGGGAAGACGCAGGCGGAGGGGAGTACGAGGGTTGACTTGTTTGGGTGCAGGGTGGGCTGGTGGAGCTGCCGCCGCTGGACAATGTGTTGGAGTAGAGGGATGGCCTGGCCAACGCCATAGGCTATGATGGGTCACCGAGGCGTGTGCGGTAGCACCGCCAGCCGCTGTATAGGAAGAGGACGAAAGATTGAACAAAATAAAGAAATACAAATGGATAGATGGTTGGTCCCAGATGTCTGTGTATGAGACCTGCTGGGTCCACCTGAGAAGGGGAATATGTTGGGAGGAAGGAGATTCAAAGCACGACAGCCCAGTGAACTAGTTACATACATAAGCAAATAGCCACTAAAAAACAGGTTAATGGATTCTTAGATGAAATATTTCGGACAAAACTGATAATTACGACACATAGGCTAATGCATGAAACACTTAGATGATAAAGGTGCTTGATAAAGTACATCATCTAGACCTTCCTGGCATGCTTGATCATGATGCTGCGGCTATCCGTGTACTCGTCGGTTACGGGAAGCAAACACGCCCTCATGTCCAAGATCCGCCTGTACATGTCGTAGCATGCGTATGCGTCCTTGGTCGCACTAGGTTATGTAGGCTAGATTCAGAGGTACCTCCCACGTGTTCAGGTCCTTGCTATCGTTGTCTTCTTTCATGTTAGTGTAGCAGGGGTCGATGATGGTCTCGGCGAGGTCAACCACGGAGTCCTTCTCTTGCCCGTTGCCGATGATCTTGTATTGCTTTTGGATGTCGACAAGCTTGTTGCACCGGATGGCCGAATCGTCGCGTTCTTCCTTCTCTCCAGCGTAGCGAAGGTGCTGGCAGCTCTGCCGATGAAATGTGCGAATGCCCCTGAACCTCTGATGGCCCTACAACTATGGTAGACGAGAACCTCGTCCCACACGCATACCTGGGCGACAGTGATCCGCTGGTCCCTGTCAGGAGACGAATGGATGGGCAGAAGGTCTAGTCCTATGACCTTGTAATTCTGCTTTCACGTCCTATAGGTATTGCTTGAACTCAGAGAGGCAGAGCTTCACCGAATCCGGATCGTTGGTGTACATCACATTCAACTTGGTGCAGCCATGGGACTGAACGGCAAACTCAAAGGTGAACTCCTTGCTGAAGTCCATATCCAGCAGTGTAACAACCCCAAAATTGGGTTATCAATTTTTGTGCTGTTATTCCTTCCTGGCAATCATTTTTCAAAAAAATTCTCCTGAGTTTGCTGGATGACTCTCACAATTCTGCTCATTTTCAACCTTTCAAAACCTTGCTCATGTCTTTGTTACTAGGCAAGACCCCATTTGCATCATCTCAAATCCATCAAAACCCTAATTCCAATTTTTGGAATTTGAATATTTCCTTTGCGCTTACAATGGAGCCATCATTTTCCTTGATCTGTTGATCCTCCCAATTATTCCCAGAAATCCTCCTACCCTTTCAAATCTTGGATATGCAAAAATATTGTTAAATCCTATGCAATATTTTTAATTTGTGATTTATTCCTTTTCTTGTCTTTTTGAGGAATAAAATCCAAAGGCATAGCAAGCCATCTCCTAAATTCATGCAAATTTGTGGAGGTGATATTTATGCCTAATACTAGCTCTGGCTAAAAAATATTGGCCACATTTAAATAAGGGAAATTGACTTTTCCTATTTTAAGCCAATATTGCATTTCTGCCATTTTCCAAAGGAGCTACCATTTTTATAGCAAGGAAAATTCCCAAATAATTTGTGGGGCTTGTACTTGCTATATCTTCACCCTTTTCATCCAAACCCATGTTTCAAGGGTCATAGTTTGAGCACATGATCCAATGCAATTATCTGTGCTATTAGAAATTTTTGCAAAGGAAGAGCTTGAACCCTTGATCCTTTTGAGCTGAAATTTGGCAGGGTGATTAACATTGATAAATCACCAATGGATACCAAAAATCAGCTCAATCCCTTCATCCTATCTCTCTGTGCAATTTTCTGAAAGTTTCTGTTCAGATTGCTTGTTTGTGAAGGAAGTACCATCATGGATGATCAAAATGAGCTGAAACTTTTCCAGCAGTCTCTAATGATCATATCATCACCCTCCTCCAAGATTCATCACATTCCATTGATCCATATGAGCCCAGGATCAATTCTCTGTTTCTGTCCAAATTTTCAGTTTGTGAAGCAAGTATATTTTATCTTGCTCCATTATGGATGAAAATTTTCCCAAGCCTTCTCCTACTCCTATAACCTAGCTCCACAAAATGTTGGTTCATTCCAATTAGCCATTTCCCCTGAGGATTTTTCTCAAGTTTCTGGGCAGAAATTATAGCTGTGAAGGAAGTAGCATTTTGGCAAGTCCATTTGGTATGAAATTCTTACAGCATCATGACATGTCCAAATCATCAAGCTTTGCCTAGTTTCAGCCCAATCCAACACTCCTAGTGAGTGCTTCTTCATCATTTGGTTTCTGGACCAGATTTGGCATTTGTACTGCAACTATGTTAAATTCTTGTCCTAATGCCCTCATAATTCCCAGGGCCATAGTCCTTACTAGCCTAAGCCTCCCAGACAACAAGTTTACTTTTTAACCTCCTGGTTTTATCTCAAGGATGTGGTCAAGTTTGCTATAGCAAACTTGTGTAGCTTAGTTTACTCCGCTCCCTGTGTCTTTGCTCGTCTCTTTACCGCAGTATTACTCTATCTTGGACGGACTACGCTGTAGACAAGGGCTGGCATCATTAAGGAGGCCAGAGCGTGCCTTGCCGGTGGTGACCACGGGCGATGCCAGCCAAAACGATGGTCTAGCCACTGTTGTCGTCGGCACGTCTGCTCCGACCGGTTCTGGCGCCCTCATCAATGTCCTACAGCACCCCCGCGGCGTCCTCTTCCCCCTGGACCTCTCGCCCCCTCTGTTTTCTTCTCCGGCGAGTCGTTCCAATGGCCGCACAGTTCGCTCCCGTGGCCATCGTCTCCTTCCTCCCCTCTGTCCTCTTCCTCCTCTCGTCTCCGACCGCTGCTCGTCTCCGTGACCCACTGGCGCTCGTCCGCTTCCCCGTCGTCGGCTTCTTGTGCCTCCCCATGACCTTTGGGCATGACCAGAGCCGCGGTCGGACACGCTCGGTAGTGCCTGACTCGGGTGCCCTTGCCTCGGCTATAAATAGCCCGCCCTCGACCCTCTGGAGATCATCAGCAGCCTCTTCTCAGTCCACAACCCCTCCCCGAGCCCGGAGCCCCTCTCCGACCCCACCATCACCATGGCTGCCACCGCGGGTCCCCCTTGATTCCAGCGGCCCCGAGCGCCCCTCGCCGTTCCACCACCACATATGTTTTCCCCGGAGCCCGGTGAACCCCCTCATGGCGTCGGCCTCCCCTCTCCCTCACTGGAGCACCATATCCACCGGTGGCCGAAGCTCCTCTCCGCCGCGGGCCCTGCAGCCCCTTCTCTGGTGCTCCTCGGCGGCAATGGCCACCACCTCTGGATGCGCCTCTCCGTCCCGATCACCTCGGTAGGTCGCACGCCGCGACTGGTGGCCGGAAGCACCGGCAATCGCCGTCGGGGAGGCCTCCTTCCTCGGCCAGGAGCGCGCCCGAGCGGGAGCAAGAAGAAGGCCAGGCTAGGCGGGCCCCTACCTGCGTGAGCCCACCTGTCGGCGAGAGGCGGGTGTGGCCCAGCGTGCCATGCTGGATTAAGTGGAGGCACCTTCTGTGTTGTGCGCTTTCCCCAGGCGAAGATGTACTCTACCGCGGCCACGTGCTGGAGTGCGCTTTCTCTGCGCGAAGGCGTACTCTCAGAACTATGCTTCAGCCCAGCCTTGCCGGCCGAACCATTTATTTTGTGAACGTTCACCCGTTAAGGCTAGAAATGGATAGTTTTCTGTTTATTTTCTGCCTAACGAATGAACGGCCACAACTTTGCGCTCGTAACTCCGATTGAGGTGATTCCAGCGCTCACGTTCTCTGTTCGTCGAGTTCTTTTTGATGGGACTATTTTCTTGATGTTTGCCCATTCTGAAAATGCCTATTTTTCCCTTGCCCGTAAACAGCCCCCTCCGAGAGAGAACTGTTGCCGGCAAATCTTTCCGCGATCTTTCCACACTTCTTCCCGGAGTATTCCTCGACCCCAGGCAAGCCAACCTCTTATCATGAGCCCAGAACTTGCATGTTGACTTTGCTTGCACCTTGTGTGTGTGTAGTTGCAGTTGTTTCTGATCTATCTCGTCTGCTGTTATTTCAGTTGTGGTATATGTTGTATTACTTGCCATGTCGTGCTTGCCCTTTATTATATCTTTTGCCATGCTAGATATATTTATTGATAATATCATGAGTCTGTTGTGGATTAGTTTCATGCCCGTTGTATTGATGTTATGATGATTCTGTTACACCGTTGATATGCTAGTGCTTTGTTTAGATGTGTCCCATATGCTATAATTGTTCACTTGAGAAGCTTAGTATTTTGTTCATGCATTTGTATGTAGCATGCTCATTGTTGCATTCATGTTAAATACGCTCATGATGATGGAGAAGATAATACGACGACTTTCTAATAACAAACCTCCTCGATGGGATCGAGTCATAGTGCCACCAAATCGAACTTCTTCAGTGCAGCCACATTTGCCTTTATGGGAAGGCCCTAATGCGATTTATTGTCATGCCTCTCGCCAGTGCCTCCAACGAGGGAAGGTTATGGGCGCACGCTACCCTGGTCAGGTAGGCGGACATAAGCCTTGTGTGCCTAGGTTTGTTTTTGAGCTCATGTCCCCGTTTGGGACCATTTATGTTTTGCCAGGACGGTGGCTGTTGATGCGTTTGGTAGGCACAGGGCCACCCAGGACTGAACCCAAAAAGGGGTGTTGGTCGAGTGGCTGGGAGAGTGTCATGGCAGTAGGTCGGTTTTGTCGGAACGCCGTTGTTCCACCCGAATGGGAGTGCGAGGCCATGGGTTCTGTGGTGTGGGTAAAGTGCATTACCTCTGTAGAGTGTGTGTGTTAGATCTATCGATAGCTGCATCCTCGGTCATGGGCACAGTTCATAGTAGGTCACACTCTCGGGTCTTGGTCGAAATGGAGGATAAACCTAAAATAACTAAGTTGATAACTAATGTGGGATAAATAATGTGATGACTTGGACTATGAGATAGTCGTGAGGAGTCATGGTGATGTTCTAATATGATCACGAGACGAAGTCTCGGTGAGTCATGAGTTTGTTCCGAGGAGCCGTGGTAGAGTAAGAGGTTGTTGCATAAGGTTAAATACGATATGTCTTCACGGGAGGTGACTGGTAGTGTATTTTCAGCATAGTTCCATGATGCCATGCCATGCTTTGATTGATATGCTAAATTATGCCATGATGGAGATGATATGCTATGCCATGTTAGAAGCTTGTTTTGATATGCCATGTTAGTAGATGCTATGATGTTGTTCATGCTTAGTTGATCTATATCATGCCATGTTTAGTAATTGATATGAGATAGGTTGTTGCATGCGCTTGGTTCTTGCTTTGTCTTCTGCTTGTTTGGATGCTATGTATTTGGTTGTCTTGCAAGTACATTCAACGTAATGACCTGGCGTGTCATGCCAGTTTGTAGGTCGTGCCTGGATTGTTTGCTTGATTGTTCGCGCTAGGCTGTTACCTTGCCAGTCCTGTGAGTTGTGGAACCCAACCAGAGTCGATATGCTGCCAAACCAAGACTTCCGCCACCATTTAGATAGCCTTAGAGCTATGCCAGATGATTGTATTCATCAATGATGTAATCCTCTATACATGTATTTGATGAATATTTCTGTACCTGGAATGCTCTATCATGGACCTGTCGTGCGTTAGGTGTTATCCTAGGCTGACGTGCGAAGGCCCCCTGCTCCATGCGGATCGGGGTGCCACAGGAGATGGTATCAGAGCAGCCAGGCTGGCATAGGTTATCCTAGCATTAGATCACCGCTACCATTAACCCGTAATGACCCTAAAGGATTTGACCCATCACCGGCCTCCGGCATGACCACTGTTGAGCAATAGGTGGTGCAGCCGGGAATGACACGTCCCTACCCCGCTGTCCCCGCCTAGTTTTTCGCAGAGCGGATAGCAACCCTATCCATTCTGGTCAGCCGCACAGCGTACCCTTCGCCATTAAGGGAAAGGGGTCACGCCATGCGGGTGTGTCTCGCATAGCTGCCTATAAAGCCCCCTTTCCGCTAGCCGCATCGCTCCCCACTCAGTCAGCCATGTCCCCGCAGAGAAGCCTAGCTAGTAACTCTGAAGCCATGACTCTCTCTCTCTCTCTCAAAGCCCCCAAATTTTACACCCGAACCTTCGCAGTCAATCATGCTGGCTTTCCACCCCTGCTTACTGATATGCTCACCAAAGCCCGTGGCTGTAATGCTAGCCCTAATTACCTATTGTTCCAATCGGCACCCGTTCCTCACCTTCACCGGTACGAGGCAAGAGTGCATATCTGCCCAGGTCCCGCGGAAGATGGTCAGCCCTTGATTTTTCAGGGCAGACCCATGCCTACTACTGAGTTGGCCATTCAGGCCGCTGCTGTGGAGGCTATCCTATACCTCTGAACCCAATTTCCGCAAGTGGCAGAGAAGCGGGAGTTCTGCTTCTTCCCCATTGCGGCAGAATTAGGGAGTAAGCATCCCATCACTGTCCAGGAAGATGACCAGCAATCGCTCGCCTGGTGCAATATATCACTGGCCAGGGGATGATGATTGCTAAGATGATCGCCGAGTTTAGAGCCTTGGACCGCGATGCTTCTCGGGTCGTCATGGAAGCTTATCGTGAGGCTCATCGATTTGCATCTCAAGCCATCCAACCCATGCCATCCAGCCCAGTGCTACCTTCTCAGCCTGTGCCTTGGGTGAAGCCAGGCATCATCACCCTCGACTCCTTCAACAAGGCTCTTTACCGTATTCACCAGCAACATTTGCTTGGATCAGTTCCAGTCGCACCCCCAGCAGTTGAGCCCCAACCCATAGTAGTGTCCGACGATGAAGGTGGAGATTGGCTCAGTCTCCGTCCTCCAGGAGAGCCCCAGCAAGACCAGCCCTCTGGGTGACCTCAGTCACGCAGTCAGGTGATTCTGCGAGTAGGTCGATTAGTCTGTTCATCCTCGATATGAGGATAGAACTATTTATCACGGAGTGAATTGTTTCTTTTAGCATGTAGCGCTTTCGTACTTTGTTGTATGCTTGCACTATTTGTAACCCGTATGATGTGTTTTATGTATGCTTTCTTGCTTTTGGTTTTGTTTTTGATTGTCTCTCTGTCAAGAAGAAATGTTTGGCAGGGTTGGCAATGTGTTTCTAACAAGATTTTAATCAGTAGATCACGTACACTAAATAACATTGACTTGTCCCGAGTCTATAATAAAATGCACGCTGGTGTAGGTATATGTATACCAGGAGTACATATACCCACTAGCATTAAGACACCCTAGTATGAATTGTCTGATGAGTTTTTCTTTTGCTTATTTGTTGCATTTGTCTGTTAGTTTAGATTGTACTGCATACTGCACGCATACCCGGTTAACCCACGAATACATTCGAGCAGTACTCGGGGGAATGCAAAGTCACCTATCCATCTCAATCTGTGCATACCCCGCATGCCAGATTTCCAGACCCAGAGGCATTTCCGTCTGGCAATTCCTCGCCTCTAATTCTTTTCCCGATTTCACTTCCGGAGGAACAATGCCAACTTTATTTCACTCGATCCACTACAGCTATCCCAATATGGATTTCAACTCCGATTCTACCTCAACACCTACTTTTTCATGGAGCAATCTGCGAAATTTTCCCGTACCCTAGTGTGCTTCTGGAGCTGATGCAGCCACCTCACTTGCATCTGGACCCCACCACCACCATCGTCTCTGCCTTGCGTGGCGCAGGCAAGTCGCCACCCCGCTCCACCGCAGCACCCGATCACTCCGTCGGCGTGAAGTGACGGAGGATCAAGCGTGGCGGAGGACCACCCAGCGCACCATCTTCTCCTGCATCTCGAGCCACCGCACCTAGCCGCGCGTTGTCCTGGGCCCGATCATTCCTGATGAGTATCAGCAGGAGGATCGACGAGCCGATCAGCGTGCCCAGCAGTGCCGCGAGGAACAACCGTAGCGCCGCCAAGAACACCTCCTCGCCGAAAGAGCTTGGCTCGATCTCGCCCAAACCAAAGAGGTAGTAGAGCGGCATTGTGTTTGTGTGTTGGAGGAGAGCCGCGCTGCCGTATTTTATAGCCCAACCCCGGTGTACGGTGAGCGAGGTCCAAGAGAAATCGCTCGTCGCTCGATCACCGGCGTCCAGGAGGTGAATCGGCGAGCAGTGCCGACAAGGAGCTGGCCCGCGACGTGAGTGCTCTGTGCACCGGCACCGTGCACGCCGTGCACTAAGGTGCTAGGGTCCTCATCGCCCTAGGAGCTAGATGCGCGCTACGCCAAGCCGCACACAGAGCAGCGACGAAGGAGAAGCAGCAAGCTGGAGGTAGAAGAAGGAGGCTGCTAGTGGGCCCTGGACCCACGTGTCAGCAGGTGAAACCACTGTTCATAGGGGTGCATCCAGCATTTTTCGGGAGTTTGATCTCGAGTGCCCCTAGCCATGGAAATAACTTTGTTTGCCCATATCTCCCCCCTGGGTGTACCAATTATCGGTATCCCAACTCGTCTGTATTTGACCAAAAGGTTAAAATTAACCCAGAGGTTTTTCCCCAGAGTAGCTATCTTTTCATTGTTGCCGTAACCCAAGGAATCTCGAGGACGAGATTCTTTTAAGGGGGGAAGAGTTGTAACAGCCCCAAAATTGGGTTATCAATTTTTCTGCTGTTATTCCTTCCTCGCAATCATTTTTCAAAATTTTCTCCTGAGTTTGTTAGATGACTCTGACAATTATGGTCATTTTCAACCTTTCAAAACCTTGCTCATGTCTTTGTTACTGGGCAAGACCCCATTTGCATCATCTCAAATCCATCAAAACCCTAATTCCATTTTTTGGAATTTGAACATTTCCTTTGTGCTTACAAAGGAGCCATCATTTTCCTTGATCTGTTGATCCTCCCAATTGTTCCTAGAAATCCTCCTACCCTTTCAAATCTTGGATATGCAAAAATATTGCTAAGTCTTATGCAATATTTTTCATTTGTGATTTATTCCTTTTCTTGTCTTTCTAAGGAATAAAATCCAAAGGCATAGCAAGCCATCTCCTAACTTCATGCAAATTTTTGGAGGTGATATTTATGCATAATACTAGCTCTGGAAAAAATATTGGCCACATTTAAATAAGGGAAATTGCCTTTTCCTATTTTAAGCCAAGATTGCATTTCTGCCATTTTCCAAAGGAGCTACCATTTTTATACACTACAAAAAATTACACTTCCGTGATGATACGTGTTTGTCACAGTAGGTCACGTTTTTTGTCATGCATGTACATCCATGACAAATTTATGACAGAATCAAGATAGTCATAGCTGTGCTGTCATAGAAGTGTTCCATGACATTACCAAAATTATCATCACGGAAGTGTCCACTTCCATGATGATAAATCGCGCGTCACAGAAGTGCTTTCGTCAAGGGTGACCGACACGTGGCATCCACGGTAACGGAATGTCGTTAAGCAATCGGGTCGGGTTTTGGATCCGATAACCCGTTAACAGCCCCGACCAATGGGGATTTTCCACGTGTAAAATCATCATTGGCTGGAGGAGACACGTGTCAGGTCCGCGTTGGCACAGGTGTCACTCATCCAATGGGCGAGACGAGCCAATGATATGTTGACACGTGAACCGGCCCATCAAGTTTAAATGGGCCATCCCAATTGAAGGCCCATAAGATTTTGCGGACCATAATGGGCGGGCCCAGCTAAAGGCCCACGAGATTTTGCGGACCATAATGGGCTAGCTAGCTAGCTAGCTAAAGGCCCACAACATTTTGCGGGCCATAATGGGCCGGCCCAGGTAAAGGCCCACAAGATTTTTGTGTGCCATAATGGGCCGGCCCAGCTAAAGGCCCACGAGATTTCGCCGACATTAATGGGCCGACCCAGCTGTAGGCCCACAAGATTTTGAGGACCCTAGTAGGCCGGCCCATTAACTGGCTGCCATGTTTTGGGCCAAATGCCGGCCCATATTTGATCCTGTCCATTAATGGCCTGCCACGCTCCGGGCCTAATAGTGGCCCATATGAGATCCGACCCGTTAAAAGCCTACCACGTTCTAGGCCAAATTACGGCCCAGATCAGGTCCGGCCCTTTAAGAGGCTTTGGGCTCAATTATGGCCCATATCAGATTCGGCCCGTCAACTGGACACTATGCTTTTGGGCCCACTTAGTAATTCGGCCTGATATTAGTTTTGGCCTGTTAAGGGCCCATTTAACATTTCGGCCCTATATTAATTTTGGCCTGTTAAAAGCTCGTCATATAGTTGGGCCTAACTACAGCCCGGTTTGCATCCGGCCTGCTCGCAGGCGATATCTGATTGGGCCAAACAAGGACCGAGACAATTTTGGCCTGTTAAAAGCCCGTGATTTGATTCACACAATCATGGGTCGGGGTTCATTTTCGGGCTGCTACCGGCCCGTGAGCTGTTCGGCACGTTTCAGGCCCAACCTACATCGTGATTGCATGACGGCCCGATTATGTACCGTAATTTTACGGTTTGGCCGGTTTACTGCGAAGATAGGATATATATACAGTAAAATAACTGCAGCGTCGTGAATAAGAAAAAACCTAGATTATACAATAAAGAAATTACAGCATATTACATCCACCGGGCATCAAAGTTCGCCACTATGATAATAAAGCACAAGCAGACAGCAGATTACATACACTGGGCATCAAAGATTGCCACCAGTGCAAATAAACACGCCGACAAAATAATATACAAAACCGACAGCACTTCAATAGAGTTCAAGAAAGGTTAGCCCTGCTGGGGAGCTGCAGCGCAAGCAGCTGAGCAAGATGATGAGACTGCGCTTGTTCAACACTTGTATCTTCCTCACTCTGAAAGATAAACAAGCAGACAGATGACAGGTTTTGCACATAAAAGTATCAGTGCTGACAATTCATCACATTTCTTACTGATGAATAAAGTGACACAGTTTAAAATTGCATTAACACAATATGGTATTGTTCAGGTCAAGACATGGCAGGAAATGACATTGTGAAGGAGTTGGCAGCTTCACGACACCACTGGATTACAGATCAAGAACTCATAAGTATCAATGGTTAGTGTGCTGTCAATTTATACCATTTCAGATTGGCAAATAAAGAGACGGTTTAAATAATAGTAGAATGATATGACATTGTTCATAGTTAAGACATTGCAGAATATGACATTGTGCTGTAGTGGGTAGGTTCACCACACCACTGGATTACGGATGAAGAACAGAAGCATACATGCAGTGCAAAAGAAGATCACTTGCTCTGTATAGTTTAATTTACATGGTATGAAGAAGGAACTTGGTTGTACAACTGAAAACTTAAATTGAGAAAGGACAAACTTTTGTTTATGAACTACATAATAAACTTTAAACAAGCAATTTGATGCAAACACCAAAAATAAACAGCTGTTGCAGTCATGCCTAACCAAATATATACAACAAAGTTTGAAGGCTTGAGATGGACAAACTTACATTATTGGTGAAGACAGGCTCTATAAAGGCCTTGTCCATGCTGATGGGGGGGGGCAATTCAAGAAGTTTACCACAGAATCTTCTTCAAAAGCATTGCCTTTATTCTACATTTTGTTAAGAGTAAATATAGATGTGATAATATACGAAAAAATGGAGAATATTTAAGATAAGATGAAGAGTGATGCTACATAACCAAGTAGCTATAAATGTAAGTGCAGCGATACAGGCAAAAGGTACAGCCAAGAGCAATGCACAGCTAAACTTCTTCAGTACCAACCTTATGGTAAGAGTAAATATAGATCTGATGTGTAGAAAATGGAGGGCAAAGGAAAATAAGCTGCAGAGTGATGGTACATGAACAACTACCTGTCATTATAAGTACACTGATAAAGGACAGCATGTACTTACAAGAACAATGCAGAGCTAAAAAAACATTGGCATTGGATATATTCTACACTAATGTAACCATTCATACAGATCAGATAATTTGGAGCGAACAATTGATAAGCAAGCTATCATGCATACTGCTGTCACATAATGAACCAGGTATGTATGCAAGTACAGTGATACAGGACAACAGGTACTAACAAGAGCAAAGCAGCGGGCAGCATATTTGCGATATCCTGTCGTTCTTGTCAAACCGGAATTCTTCTTCGAGCAGATTTCCTGCAAAAAAGATCCGTAAGGCACATGCGGAAAAGTAGAAGTTCAAATTGTCATGTGATTTCATAGACAGTACCTCATCCTGGGAACGAGACCAGTGCATAACAAGGTTTTTCCATTCAATGTCTTCTAAATTTAGCACAGGAGACTTCACCGGAAATTCGTTTATAGACTTGCCATCAAAGTGTGATTTCCTCAGGTAACACCGATACTGCTGCAATGCTTCCTTGAAAAGCACAAGCAAGCTTTGCTCGTCATGACTATCCAGATTGACCCTCGCCTAGTTACAACAATGTAATGTAAATCATTGATGTGTTCAATCAGCAGAAAACAGGAAAATAATAACCATGAATAATAGCACTTACACGTAAGTTGGACAGGAAGATGTGAAAATGGTGTTTGTCTTCACAATAATCTTCCCATGATGGGAATATATGCACGTAGTCCCTAACAACATTGAAAGCATTGTCTTTTAAACTGGGAATAAATGGAATGGGGTTCCAATCTGCAGGAATTGGCCGTCTCTGCAGTTGGGATAGGTCTTCGGCCGGTGGACTTGCTGTACTTTTTGCTGGAGTGGGATTTTTCTGTGGTACAGCTGGTGCTATGGCAAATGAAATCGGTATACCTTTTGCTGGAGTGCAGGTCCTGTGTGGTGGGGCTAGTGGTGTGGCCAGTGAAGTATGGGTACAGTCTGCTGGAGTCGGTCCTACGTTTTGTGTCACTGGTTGTACAGCCAATATAAGTGGGGTGCTGTCTGATTTCTCCGGCACCACCACGTTTTTCAAGGACTTTGCTGGTGCTCCTTCAGGTTCGGCAATCACCCTCTTCCTTTTTGATGTCTGATGCACAAGAACAGCATTTGAGTGGAAAAACATGGTATGATGACAGATGGAATATGTATTGATAATGGATGGGCATGGCATCTCGACATATATGATGAGTAAACTAAGCAGATGGCGGTGCAACAAAGTAGAAGAAATGCAAGACAACATATGCAAGATACCCGCAATCAATAAAACATTGCCAAATTAGAACAGGCACCTTGATGGGTGAACAGGACAGGCCATCTGCCTTTGACTCCTCGAGGTTAGAATAGTCATTAGGATCATATTCTGAACAAGAATCAACAGGTGGGGAGCGTATGAGTTTCATTGCATCCAGAATGGCACTCAATGCCTTGGTGCCAATTTTGTAAGTCATTGCAGTGTTTAGCTTCAAGAGTGGACTGCTGCTAGTGCGACACAAAGCAGCTACACAGATCATAGTGTAGATATAACGGGGAAAACCTTAAGCATCAGAGTAAAATCAGCAAAGTGGAACTTGCTGGAATATATGTGCTAGTATTGCCGGTACGGCTAGAAAGGCTTCGGATACCAGCTCTCTTCAAGTGAAGGTGCGGTACTGTTAATATCAGTGTAACTCTCAAAGGCGACACAGCTCCCCGCATTTCCTTGCTATTCTTATAGGATTCAAGTGGGCAGGCCACTACAAATCCTATTCCTATGTTTACAAGATCCTACGAATCAAAGAGGCTCAAAGTGTCCATCACAACCGACCGTATAGACCTCTACACTGCAAATGTCCCTGCTCATCTTCAGTACAAGGAACATACTGTACTACTATCATACTCCCTCCGTTCCAAAATATAAGTCTTGGTAGAGATTTCCACTATGGATCACATACAGATGTATCCAGATACATTTTAGAGTGTAGATTCACTCATTTTGCTCCATATGTAGTCCATGGTGGAATCTATACAAAGACTTGTATTTAGGAACGGAGAGAGTACATATTAAAGAAGAACGGAAGAGGAACATGGTAAAGAAGAGCAAGCAGATTTTGGATAATAAAATGTTGGTTGCGCAGTGCCCACACATGATGAACCAGAGCGCATTAAGAATGCAACTCCCAGCTGTCTCTCGACCATTTCAGGCGGTTGGATGAAGATCCTACGTCTCCTAACCCATCTTCTTCCTCGTCTCTGATTCTTCCCATACAGAACACCGCACGGGCTGCCGGCCGGACCACCGGCCCCCGCCGCCTGTGTTCCTCCGCCACCCCCACCCCCACCCCCGCCCCAACCCCCACCCGCGTCGAGTTTTCTTCGTTCGGCGAGGCCCCACAACCACCCGAGCCCCTTCGTTCGCACCGGCGAACTCCGGCGAGCTCTGAAAAATCGACTGACCCAATTTTGAAATTTAGTCTACTGTGATTTAACTAGTGTGGAATATAAAAGGGGAAAACCATAAGCATTGGGAGTATAGTGTTGAGCGTGCCATGGCGGATCTGAAGGTGCAAACCGGACAAAGGCAACTTCGCAACCAAGACAAGAAATCAGAGTAAAGCAGTGGCGATCTATTTTCTTGCTGCGATAAATAAGTTGAGCAGATACGAAAGAGTACCGCCTCTGGTGCGGCGCCGTGTACGCATCTGCTGAGAATTTGACGGTGCTGCGGTAGCGATGGCTGTCGGCGGCGTGGAAGCAGATCTAGGAGGGTAGACGGTGGCGGCGGGGCGCGGTGGACGAGACGGTCGTAGGAGCGGCGCCGGCAAGGTGGACGACGGCGGGGATGAAGCGAGAGGACGGGATGCAAGGATCCCGGTCCGAAGCCGTGGATGAGAGAGGTCGATCTCTTGTAATGGACGGCGGCGTCGGGGTATCAGCTCCGGCATGGTGGAGGAGGACGGCGGTGGATGGGGTGGCGGACGGCGGCGGACGGAGGAGGGTGGGGTGGAGAGGGTGTTTTGGCGCCCACGGAGTACGAATGGGGAAAAGGGAGGTAGAGAGGAAGGGGGGAACCATGTATTCAGGGCGCGCTTGTCTCAAATGCGAGGAAATTTACAAACTTAGCCCCCGTTTCAAATTTCTACTACATCACAGCAACATTAGTCGGTTGGGGATAGGACGGTAATCTCGCATACACCGAATATTTGCCGACGAGAGTTTGTTTTTGGCGCCCACCGTGTATGAATATGAATCGGGGAGGGAGTCGATTTCGGCCGAGGACACACTGTGTTTTGGCGCCCACCGTGTATGAATCCGGGTGAGAGGCGGTTACGTCACGTTTGGGTGAAATTACAAACCTACCCCTATCGAAACCTATAGAAATCCAGCAGATAGGCTTTGCGTGGCAGGGATAGGCAGTAGTGATTTCCATCTCGCAGATTTTGGTTTCGGGCGGTTACTGCGACTTTCCCCGCTTCGTTCAAATTTTGCAGAGTGCACGTTTACCGTGCCAACTCAATTCGAATCCCGTTTGTATTCTATTTTTTCGGGCGGGATCCATTTTCAATTGGAATTACATTCTATATACATCATTTTTTATATATACTTTCAAAAGCACAACAAAGAATTCTGCTCCTTTATATGTATAATATGATTTACAAATACAACGATCTCGAAATCTTAAGGTTGAATTCGAAAAAATTTAACCAAATTATGTTCTACTAAAATGTATGGATCAGTAATATCTACATATTAAATAACATAGATGTGCGTGAATTCATATGAGTATGCATGTTTGATAGATCAATTTTGGTTCGAGTATGGATTACATGTATCATCATCTCGAATTCAAATATTTGAATCCCTTTTTTGTTCACTCCTTTCACGCCCATCTCTCTCGCATGCATGCTCCTTCAGGTAGCTATCACTCTCTTTTCTCCAGCTCACCCGCACGCTCACTTCATGTTTCTCCTATCCTCGCAAACATGGTCTCTCGACGTCTCCCTTGAGAAGTGTCACACTCTCCCTATCATTATACATTACACGGTTTTCATTATCTCTCACGTCTCTACTGTTCTCTGGTATCACTCGGTACCTAAGCTTTCTTTTTCACCGCCACACACACAGTCTCCACTCGTCTTTCACTTTGTCTTTCTCTCTATGGGATTCTCTCACACACCCTATATGTCTCTACATATGACTCATACCACTAAAATTACTCTCTCTCTCTCCTGTAGACACAACATTTGTTGCGGTCTCCTTTTCGTCTCCATCCCAGACTGACATTATTCATTTGTTTACCGATCAGACAACCCCGACTACCGTCTCCTCTCTCTCTCTCACAGACACACACACACACAACTCCTGCTTCCACTCCCCTTCCCGACTACCGTCTCTCTCTCACACACACAAAACTCTCGCTTTCGCACCCCGACTCGTATTTCTCTCACAAACATTTATCGACTAGCTAGCCTCTAGATAGGTTTATACACCCGCACACTCGTGCTTCCACCATCGCATACATGTCTCTCTCCCGCTCCTTGTATCTATGTAGATTTTTCTTCCCTTCTTGAGACACGCCCTCTCGATCGTGCACACACACACTATCGCCTCATTTTAAGCTGATACCTATCGCACACACACTCCTTGTGTCTTTGTCACACATGCACTCCGTCCTCCTCCACTCTCCCTCTCTCTCACACACACATGGGCTTTTTGCAACAACTAGCAAGATGCCCATGCGTTGCACGGAACATCAAGATGCATTTGTATGAGTAGTTTATCTTGTGGGGGAAAAGGATGAACGAGGGAAGGCCTTATTTGCAAATGTGGAGAGGGGTGTGGGTATCTTTTTGCAAAATTGCCATAGTTTCCTTCCTATCCGTCAGATATAGATCGGACGGCCTATATTGCAGGATGGCAGGCACACGATCATCACCGACAATGCTTTTTATAAGAGTAGGGATAAAAAATAGAGTTGGTGATGATGGTGGGCCTGCCATCCTGCAATGTAGGTCGTCCGATTTATATCTGACGGATAGGAAGGAAAATATGGCAATTTACCCGCACTCTTCACCACATTTGCAGATAAGGCCTTCCCTCGTTCATCCTTTTCTCCCACAAGATCTTGATGTTCCGTGCAACGCACGGGCATCTTGCTAGTAAGAGTAGAAATTAGACATATACCACTTCTCGAATCTTGAAACCAACAACATTCCTCCCTTATCTCATCAAAACCGCCAAAGGAATATATTTTGAGTGAAACATAACATATTTTTAGTGATATACGTATTTCAAAACTAGACTTTTTTTCTATCAAATCGGTGAATATGTATTAATCTACTTTGATCGTGTGGCAACGCATTGGCACATTGCTAGTAGTTATTATAATTTTTTGGACACCAGACAAACGGTGGAGTACATATACGAAGAGAAGAGGCGCACGCACGCAGTCGGCCTCTCGCTGTCTCGCACACATGAGTGTTACGTAAAGGCGACGTTAACAAATAAACCCTAAAACCCTAGGTGCACGATTGCTGCATTCGCGGGTACCGGGTACGTGGTGGAGCACCTTTGTAGGAATAGTCAGCTCGCGTGATAATTTGATCCGTAGGAGTTGATGGTCGGGACCACAGGTGAACGACTTGGAGCGCGGTGGCTCGCCAGTTGCCACAGATCGAGTAGCCACGTTTAAAATATCGTTTTTTAGCGGGGTTAAGAGTTCCGATTTTCAATGGCGCGTTATAAGTAGTAAGTAGTTTTTAGAACGATTGGTATGGAGCGAAAATGGAATTCATAGTACTACGTACCTCCTTGGCGTATGGTTGTATGGTTTTTTTTGCGATGGAGGTTGTATGGGTTTATGTTGCGAGATGTTGAACCTGGTAGTTCTAGGGCAAATACTATGGTTTAGATTTAGATGCTGGTTTTCAGTAATGAAAATCGGAAGGGGAAACCCTTCTTTGATTAAAAAAACTACTACCTCCATTCTGGTTTACTAGTCCCCATCGTACTTTGGGTCAAAGTTTGTCCACGAATTTTACTTGTAAAATGTGAATGGAAAACGAGATTTTGTTATACCCAAACAAAAAAGGACTGGAGGGAGTGATTGCTCTGACACGGACGCGACCTCTCATAGCGCAGGCATTGAACCGGCGCGCCGGCCAAGAGGGCCGCACTCGCTGCAGGCCCGGCTGAGCACGCCTCCTCGCCGCGTGCAACCAGCTTAAGACTGCCCCGCCTGCCTTCATTGAATCCGCGCGTGTGCCGGCAACACGTCCTTCCGCGAGCCGGCAGGCATTTTAGAACACAAAAAATGACTAAAATATAATTAATTTACGCATGGTCTTGACTTGTTGTGCTCGCACTGGTAGCAGGAACTAGTAGAGGATTTTCTTTATTTATAACTCTCCTCACATTTTTTTGGCTTTGAAGTGAATCATGGTTGTGGACATTATGTATGAATGTGCAGATATCTGTGAACATGAGTTTGATGTGGAAGTTGAACTTGGAATGTCGGGCTTGCGCGTGAACTATACCATGTCCAATGCTTCGTCTGTTATTGTTTGGAAAGTAATTGCTGTTATTACATGACCCGAAAAAAACATTTTGTGCCACATCAGTAGATGCACGGACATCACAACAGGCATGCTGACTGGATAAACATTTGAACCTAGCTATTATGAAGGAAATTTTGTATTGACAACAGTTTTAGATAGCAGGAGACGCCTAGCCTGCTCTGCCTCTGCTAGCTTATTTCTGGCTTCTTCCATCTCTTCTTTGGCTTGGGTGAAGAGAGCATCTGATTGCTCTTTTCGCTTCTTCAGGAACTCAGCTACATTCTCAAGGGCTGCTGCACGCTTTCTTTCAGCCTTTACTAATGCCACGAGGACACGAACAGCTGACGACTCCACCTGGCTTGTGTGTAATCCAGCATCATCTGGGAATTTGCACCTTGTGTCTAATCCAGCATCATTAGGGAACTGGCACCTTGTGTGTAATCCAGCCTCATTTTGGAAACATGATCTCGAGGTTGACCATACTTCCCTCCTCGCAGGAACTGCATCCTGACATGAAGTTACTTCTTTTTTAGATCAATACTCAGAGCAACCTAGATCCATTTAGTAGAAGCCAGATAAACAGAACTCGGAGAAGTGAATTCAAAAGGAAAAAAATAAAAACAGACTACAAGGTGAGAACACCCACTTCCTACATCAAGCTAAAAACGAAAGCATTAGGACGATTAAGACTCTTCTTATTACACATCGAAGAACACCACGCTTAAGAGAAACAGAAACTACAACATATACACATCGAAGAACACGAGGCTACACGAAAGTAATTGAAAGGGTGTTACTTACCAAAGCTCGTTTTACAGGTTCGGTGCAGCTCCTCTTTAACTTGCCACGCTCCTTGAAGATGTCCCGAATATCCCGTGTTTGGTCTTCATTGCTCCACTGCATGTTCGCACTCATGGTTTTAAAATCTGAACATGGCAAGAAAAATATACTACTAGTAATACTCGCACATCTTGTGGGCAACATTAAAGCACTCGTCTGCCATGTTAGAGCATCTCCAACAGAATCGCAACGCGCGGCGCATTAAAAAAGCGTTTACAGTGCTGAGATTGAGAAGTAGATACTAGAGAGTAGAGGATAGTTGTCAGCATAGATAGATAAAAAAAGATAATTCAACTACTCCTCGTCGTCCGACTCCTCCTCGGTGATGTCCTCCTCCGACGTCTGACTGTAGGCGTGAAGATACCGATCATCATAGGATTCCCAGGGCGATGCTGCTCCTAGCCTCATGTTGAATTGAGCGTCCGCTTTTCGCCTACGCTTGTCCTCGCGATAGGCGGCTCACTCCGCCCTCCTCTTATCCCTCTCCGCCCTCCTTTGCGCGTAGAACTCGCGCTCTTTGATGATGTCTTGCGGGAAGTGTTGGTGCCACAGCGCCATGGCTTCCTCGTCCATCTCGGCGATGCCACAACGGTGCTCCCGCCTCCGGTTGCCGCGACGATCCTCGTCGGTGCTAAGCCGCGGCAGAGGCGCGAGCTCCTGCGCCCGCTCCCGCGTCGGCACGTTGGGGAAGTTCAATGTTCTATGAGGCCACCGCAGGCGCCACACCACCGCGTCGTACGCGCGGGCGGCTTTGTTGGCGGTGTCAAAATTGCCGAGGCCGAGGCGCATCCCGCGGAACCGGATCTCGGCGGAGAAGTCGCCGGAGAGGCGCGTGCGGACGCCGCGGTATCCCCAAGTTTCCCGGCGACGCGGCGGCGGCGAGGCGAAAAAGAGCGGGGAGAGAGCGGTGGCGAGGCACGGAGCGGGGAGAGAGCGGTGGCAAGGCACAGAGCAGTGGGAGGGCGTTGGATTTTATAAAGCGCGCCGGACGCCGCGCGCCAAAACTAGCGCACGCCCGGCCGCTTTTTCACGCGCGCGCGCGATCCTTTCCCGACGTCTCTGCTATCTCTACTCTCTTCTCTACTTTTATATTTATTTTATATTTAATATTTAATATTTATCTCTACTTCCTTTACTGTCTACTTTTTTTCTTTATACTTTTTTTCTTGCAGTATAGGCCGTCCGTTTATATCTGACAGATAGGAAGGAAACAAATGGGAATTTTGCAAAAAGATACCCATACCCCTTTCCAGATTTGCAAATAAGGCCTTCCCTCGTCCATCCTTTTCTCGCACAAGATAAACTACTCATACAAATGCATCTTGATGCATGCAACACATGGGCATCTTGCTAGTTCTAAAAACCTTTCCATCATTTGTCACACTACTGGTTGCAGATGAAAAACCTACCCAAGCACAGCGCGATACAGGAGCGACGCACAATTACAAGCTCATATTCTATTGGACAATGGAGGCTATAACCAATTACTTATACGGGAACAATAGCACCCAGGAAATTTGAAGGGTAGGTATGAACAAAATTGGAACTGCACATGTACTGCTAAGTGATTCAATACACACATTACCAATCGAGGAGGAGAACGATGGTCGCGGCGGCCTCAGTGAGTCATGGTCAGCAACGGGAGTCAGTTCATTGTCCACAACGGTGGTACTTCTGCGCTTGGCGTCGGCTTCCGGGAAGCAGATCCGAGACCGTGGAAGACGATGCCGGGGAAGAGCCTCCATGTACGACGACGACGGTGGACCGGCTCCAGTGCGGCGTACGAGGTCGTCGATGAGGCAGATGCGTTGCGGTGGACGAGTGCGTTGATTAAAGGGGAGGAGCACGAAGGCTGCGGTGCTGTGGAGAAGTCTATTTTGTGGTGGGTATAGAAAATGGGGAGTATTCAGGTGTACTACTCTGGGTGCCGGGCTGGGGTTGGCTGGGTAGGGTGAACCTGAAGTTACGAAAACAGCCCCCTACCAAGCGTCATCCGTAGGCCTGTTCCGAAGGCTATGATGGTAACTTCCCACTGCTCGAATCAGGTTCGCGGGAGATTTTCCCGCCAACCTCAAAATTTTGTGACACTGGACTCCCCGTGTGGCGTGTTGAGTGATTCGGCTAAGCAACTAGCGAGTAGTAGTAGTAGTAAACTCTGCATATTAGGTTTGACCGAAGTCAAACTTCCTAAAGTTTGACCAAGTTTATAGAAAAATATAAACATTTACCATAACAAATATGTATGATGTGAAAGTACATTCAATAATGAATCTAATGGTATTTATTTGTTATTGTATATGTAAATATTTTTTGTTATAAGCTTTCTGAGAGTTTACAAAACTTGACTTTGACCAATGCTAATACACGGACTTAAATAAAAACGGAGGGAGTACACATTTGTTTTCTTAGTTTGTAGTGAACTAATCATTTGCTGAAATTGTGAAATAAATATATTAGGCTATTGACTTCGAATGTAATGGTCTATACAATTCAATAGTTACAATCATTGTCGAATCCCAAGATGTATACAAGGTCTATAGTACTTCACAACATGCTCAAACTCACATACACACACACACAAAGTAAACTAGAAGACCCTTCTTTCATGTATACACAACGTATCGGCATCTGTCTATGTCTCACTCATGCATGATCATTTGCACATTCACACCTCTCTATGTCTGTATCACACGCACACCGTCTCCACATTGCCCTTCCGCCACAACACACATATGGACACATACACACGTTCTCTCTCAGCCACACACACAAAATCAGTATTAAAAAAAACTAGGGCGCACCTAAAACGTCCAAATCCAAATAAACACGAACTGGAGCTAAATTCAAATATATGGAAATATTGCAGCGTCAAGAACTTTCACAGGAAAAAAAAGTTGAGTAATATTCGAGGATTGTTTCCACACACACAAAAAGGTTCGGTGGATGTCCTTCGAGCGCGACACGGTGACGCACCGTTCGATCGACCGCGCGGCCGCGGTTCACGCGCTTGCACAGGATTCCGTATCGTGGCTGTGGTACTAACTAATAAAAGCGCTGCCTAAGTCTAATGTTTACGTGTACTAGTACGGTTTTCTTTTAAGTTTGACCAACCTTATATATAAAACTAAAGTAAGCTCCCACACGCGCACTCATCAATAAGCCACCGCCGCCGTTGCGCATGCCTGCGCCCGCCTGCTCCGGCCAACAATTTCTCGCCCATCACTGCCGTGTCGCCGCCATCCCTGTGCCTTGAAGCCGAAGGCTCGCCCGCTCACATCGTCTGTAGTCCCTCCTCACGATGCCGCCGCGCTGCCAAGCACGCGAGCAGCTGGTGGAGCCGCGTCTATGCACGCAGCGTACGAAGAGGAGGACGAGCGCGTGCTCCAGCACGCCGGCGAGGAGGAACTAGCGTGTCATTGTCGTCTCCGCCCGCGCAGAGGAGGCACGCATGGTGGCTGTCGCGGCGGAAGCCGGTCACACGCGCGTCGAGCCCGCAAACCAGGTGCGGACGCAGAATCTACCTTCGAGACCTTGAATGCCACGTGGATCCTGCAATCTGAAGGAGCAATTTGGGTCAGTCGACTCATGTGAGCCATTTGATGCAACATGGATGGCTAGAAGGGCTTCTTCCACCTCTTCAGTCGTCTTCTTCCTTCGCTCAGTTGAACTTCTTTCACAAATCGACTGACCCAAATTATACTACTAGTACGAACGTATTAAGTACAGTAGGAACACGAAGATACGAGCAGTAGTACCAACTGCAAGAAGAACAGTAGTAAGACATAGTACTTGTACTACTGTACGTACTAAAGAGTTCAAATAATGAGAAAGAACATAAACATAGTTCTGCTGGGGCCTCAGCACAACACACCCTTGAAAATAAACTAAGCAACTAGTCCGCTTGACACTGCAGTAGAACCAGCATGAGCGACGGCACTGCCACCTACTCGGAGTCCGAGTCCACGTCCTCGACTTTGTCCTCGTCCCTCTTCCTCTTCCTCTTCGTCGACGCTTCTTTGCTTGAACCGGACACTGGGCTCTGCTTCTTCATCCAACCCTCGTAGATATTTAAACAAAGGTAGGCATCCATTGCTGCATACAGGATGTGATCTTCATCTAATGTCTTCGACTCCCATGCATGATGAAACTCGTGATGAGGTTTATTCAGTTTAGCGTACGAAGGATCAATCATGGCTGCTGCCAGGGTCAGCATTAAAGGTTGAGAGGAGGACACCAGGCTTGCCTTCTGGAGATCGAAGGGCTGGCCTACAACGAGACCTATCCGACGTAGGACATCCCTGTCGTTCTTAAAGCCTACAGTAACGAATTTCACTCTTTTGTCCTTGAGGAAGTTCTTAAAATCCTGGCACTCAACGTCGGCATGGCATATGTGGTAGACCAAGCAAACGTTATGTACGCAAACCTGGATCACGGCGGGCTTCTTCCTCTCTTCGTCCTTTAGATCCTTCTCTCGTCCCAGGACTGTGGTGTACTCAACATCTAGCCCAGCGACCCACTAATCCGTTGAACTGTTGAACATGCGTAGGAAGCGAGCAAGCCATACTTTCACCGTCTCGGATCCACGTGTGTAGATGACGATGAACTGATCGCCGGTGATGGCTCTAACCTGGTACTCAGCGGCGACCATGGAGATTTGGGAGGCCATGGATTTTGGAGGAGGATTAGGAGAAGTTGAACTGTTGTACCCCGCAAAAAAAACTGGGAGCGAACTAATGTGAAAGGACGGGACGACTGGGAGCGAACTGTTGTAAGGTAGAAAACGGGGACGAGTAGGGGGTGCGAACGGCGTGGGGTTGCTGGCTTGCCCGGTGGATAAATGGCTGCAAGCCCCCAAAGAGTTCTCGAGAACTATGCGGGACCCACTAGATGTCATGTCTACTAGACCCATATCGTAGGCCTGACGGTATAGCTTCTGCCTGTTCGCATGCCATGCCGGCGTGTGGATGTAACTTCACTTAATTCCATCAAACGTCGCGCCTCCCACGACCTTCGCCACCCTCGCGCGGTCGCGCCCTTTGAGACTTCGACCGGCTATAAATGAGCAATTTTTTTTGCCTTTTTTTAGACAAGCAATTTTTTTGCCTACTCCGCATGCATGATACTCCCTCTGGTCCTTTTTACTCCCGTCAACCGTTTGCAAAGTGTTTGACCAAATTTATACTTTTTTGTAACACCACCTTATATTAATTAACCAGCCACACCAGTACACTCATTCGATACAATATTCACCACACAGGGCGGTACGTTATTTATAGAATACCATCTAATCTATTGTCAAAGCTATACTTAGCGATTAAGTGTGCCACCTTATTGGCCGAACGGCTAATCTTTGACAATTGAAGATTGTTGATCAACTTCGAGATGCTCAATGCTTTCATCTTCAGGTCACGCATAGCAGACCTGTCATAGTCCCCCGATGAAAGAGACGCTACCACAAAAGCACAATCAGTCTCTAATATTACAGGATTATGAAGAGAAATACCTATGTAGAGACCGGCAATGCAAGCCCTAAGCTCCGCTTCCTCCACGCTTTGACAGGCATCAATGAAATCCCACGACCAAATTTGTACTAAAAATATCAATATCTACAATACTGATTATAATGAGTATAAGAGAGAGATGATTATAGTAACATAGGTAGATACCGTAACATAATAAATGTGATTCTACTATGTGTCATGCATGGCAATAAATGAGACCACCTATGATACTAATCTATGATACTATGCACTATAGAGGTAGTAACATAGATTAGTAACATATGCATGTTACTAGTCTAAGTTACTCCCCACTATGACCAGCCTTAGAGTACCACTACCTCCCTTCTAGTTTAAAGGGCTCGATTCAAAAATTTCACCTACTCTTAGCAAGATAGTAGAGGCGGTGGAATAGTTTTTGAAGTCTGCAAAAGTACTCAACTAGTGTTGTCGTTCTTCACAAAAAAATGTGTTTACCAATGCATGCATGAACACTAGTTACTCTAACCACCTCTCTTCTTTAATTCTTTACCACATCAGCATGTTTGCTATTCCTGTGTGCATGATACCAGCTAAGATACCACGATTATGGCCAGCCTTAATCATCGCATGCAATAATTTAGTGCACCTTGAAATATGAACATGTGTGGGGCGTGTATGTTTTTAATGACTTGAGACTATACCTAGCCCGGCATGCAAGATGACTTATTATGCACAGTTCCCCATACCTGCAGGAAGCCCGTTCGTCTCCAAATCTTTTCCTCTCCATGTGTGGTAACAATATGCCTGCCAAACTCTCCTTCTCCCTCCGGCGGTCCCACCACTCCACCCCGTGTGAAAAATCTGCATGCATGACTCTCCTCCCCCCCCCACGCTCGTACAATCCGTTGTGACCAGCAATATTTCCATCCCTTCGCTCCCCCGTAATTTACTCCAAAAAATATGCCCACGTAGCTGTTACTTAACTGCATTTGCATTGGGTCACTGACATATGGGCCCAACAGGGGTCTGGCCCACATGTCAGTGACGCAACTGGACCTGCAGTTAAGTCAGTGCAGCTCAGTCCATATCTTACGTAGGTGTGCCATTGCTCGCTATAAATACTGCGCCTCCCACGACATCGCTATCTCCTCCCCCTCACGTTCACATTCATCACTATCTCCTCCCCCTCCCTCTCACGTCGACCACCATGGCATCACCCCTCCCAAGCCCTGGGAGCCCCTCGCTGCACCGCGCGGACAGTCACCTGTCTCCGTTCCGTTCCTCGCCGCCACTAGTTGAGGAGGACGCGTCGGTGTTCCGCTCCTCGCCGCTACGCGACGCGTCGCCGTTCCATTCCTCGCCGCCACTAGTCGAGGAGGACGCGTCGGCGTTCCGCTCCTCGCCGCGACGCGATGCATCGCCGTTCCGTTCCTCGCCGCCACTAGTCGAGGAGGACGCGTCGGCGTTCCGCCCCTCGCCGCGACGCGTCGAGGTGGACGCGTCGGCGTTCCCAATTTCGCCAGCACGCGCGCCGGAGGACACGTCGGCTCCCCGCTACGAGGAGAACGCCGCGCCGCCCGCCGAGCCCCCCAGCCTTGAGGAGCTTTGGAAAGAAATGGATGTCGCCTTGTGGGAGGCTTTGCCTCCAGCAGAGCGCGCCAAAATAGAGGCGGAGAAGAAGGCCGAGGAAGAGAAGCGCACCGCTGAACAAGCTGCCTGGGAGGCCTATGTCGCGTCCGAGAGAGTCAGGCAATTGGCTCTTTGGCAGAAGGCTCGTGCGAGGGCCGTGATGGTGGCGGAGGACGCCCGTGCCGACGCCCTGAGTGCGGTCGGGCCCAAGCGCCTCATCTATGCTTGGCGGTACGTGGACCGGGTGCACGCTTCCAGCGAGGAGGAGTACCTGTTGGCGCCGGATCACCACACCGGTGAGATCGCGCTCGCCCGCCGGCAAGCCGCCAATCAGCACCTCGCGAGTTGCGAGGCTAAGGAAGAGGCGTTGTGTCGGCGCGCTGGGAAACGGCCGCGCACCAGGGCACTCGTGGCGCGCCGCAAGCGCTCCTGCGAGCGTCGTGGCTTTTAGGAGGAGTATAATTTTATTTTTGCAAGGCGATCTTATTAGTTTTGGGACGCAAATGATAAAACCCGAACGTTCAGGATTTTTTAGCGTCCTTAATTAAGTATGTAAAAGGGAATGTTTGGAAACCTTGTGTATTCGTACGCATTTTGCAAGTACGTGCATATAGCACAAACTTTACTATATACTATCGCACTACACGTCTCTCTCGATATATGCCGTGAGACTGTGCCACTCCCTCCGTCCAGGTCAATAAGTCATCTTTGGTTGTGCACCGTGACCAAGAAGGAGGGAAGACTTATACACCTAGACAGAGGGAGTACTACTATTACTTATGTACGTGCAAATGCACGTTTTAACATTACGATGCAGTTTTTGTAAAAGTAGAAAAACAGCACTAGTCAAGTTTGTGAAACGATTCAATGCAAAACAAATGGAAAAATGCTCGTTTGATTGTTTACTTTTAGCTTCCTTCTCTGTGGTTATTTCTCTGTCGTACTTTGTACAGAGTATCTCACTGGTTGGAAAGCCATGCAAATTCCCAAACCGCTTCCTACACCCTGTATCGAATTTTTTGCCTAACAAGTTGTGCCGTGCAATTGGAATTCCAACTTGAGTACTACTACTAGTAGGAGTACCAGGGGCCAGTTCTTTTAGGCTTCTAGATTAGTAATCACATAAGAGCAAGTACAATAGAGCTGAGGCAGCGGGCTATAAGAAATAAACTAGTATATTTCTGCTTAGTTGGAGGAAAGAGAAGAGGAGAGAGAAGGTAAGCGGGCTCTTCGTGAAGAGCCAGCTCTAGCACGTGCTCCTAGGCACTTTGTGAGAATGAGAAGTGGGCCACATAATAAAAAAGTAGTACACTCTTTTGATCTATTAGGGCATGTACAATGGTATACAGTCAGCTGTCTGTAACATATGACACGTAGGAACATAAACTACGTGGAAGAAAGAGAATAGGAAAAACCAGGGAGTCCATCTGCAGAAATAACGACGGTCTGTTGCCGTGCAAATCGCTACTTACCGACGATCTTTTTCCCGTTGTATGGAGCGCGTCGCATGTCGTGGGATCGTGGGCCTCGTGGCCGATAGCAAACTAGCAGAATACAAGTCGTGGGCCTCGCGACTGGTTAACAAACTAACAAAAACAATGGGATTTAAGTTGGATAACGTAATTTTTTAGCCGCTGGGTGTTTCTTTCTTGTTCCAGCCGCTAGTGTTATAGATAGACAAAAGACATCATGTCGTAGAAGATGTTTGTAGTTTTGTCTATAAGTGACGTGGAGTAATATTATAGACAGCGGTTGTCTGAACTGTTGTACATGCCCTTATTGTACATGTTGGCTATAAGATGGGATGTAGATGACATGGCACTGGCTTATAGCCAGCAGCTGGCTATACTATTAACCATGCTCTAACTACTACCTCTGTCTTGGTTTATTGGTCCCATTGTAATCTGTGTCAAATTTTGATCATAAATTTAACTAATGAAATGTTAGTGCATGTCACTGTAACATCCCAAAATTCTAAATTTTGGAATGTTACATTAAATAAATTATATGATTGTTTGTTTGATTGATTGACTGAAAGTGAGTGGAATTTGAAACTTTTGAAAGTTGAATGAGAGGGAATAAAAGGACTTTCCCAAAACTTTCATCTTTGCAATTTGATGTCCATGAATTCAAATTCATTTCAACACAAAACCCTAGAGTGAAGATGACATCACTTCTTCCATTTGAATTCCAAAGGGTTTCCGAAAAGATTTGAATTCCATTTGGAAATATTTCAAATTCTAAAACTTTATGCAGCTCAATGATTTTCATGAGAGAAGATATAATGACTTCTCCAATTATATGAAATATGAGTTGGAAGTTAAAAAAGAATCAAATTGAAAGTCATCTGAAAGTATTTTGAAACTCCCTTTCAAATTTGGAATTATTTGGATTTTATTCAAAATTATTTTTCTCCTAAAACTAAATAAATGGAAATAAGGGTAAAATGATTCCCTTCAATGGAAAATTAGGAGAAAATAATTTTGGTATTTTAAAAATGATTTTTGTTGAGTTTTATTGCAATAGTAGCATTGTTTGCCTTTTTGTGTATTTTATTTGAACCTGGAAAATAGTTCATGTTTTAGGAAATGTTTTTCTGAAAATTTTGATATATTATATGTCCTATATAAATATTTTTCTATATAACTTATTTTCTCCCTGTCTTATTCCAAAAAAAGGGGAAAACCTAGCGCTAGCCAGGCCAGGCGGCCCAGGAGCCAGCCAGCCACTCGAGCCGCGGCCCAGCCAGCGCCGTCGCCCGAAGCCCCTCCCCTTCGGTCGCCCGCTCCTCTCTCTCTCGCCCTTGTGCCACTGACTGCTGGGCCCCACTGCCCGATCGCCCTCGCCCGCCGTCTTCTTCCTCCCCACGCCAAGTCGCGCCGCCGCCGCCGGAATCCCGATCTTCTCGGGATCACGAATCCCCTCGCCCCCTCCTCCAAGAACTCCTCCCCCTATAAATACCCCTCTCCCTCGACCCGTTCCCCTCCTTCCCCCTCACCGAAACCCCTTGCCTCGCCCGTAATCTCTCGCCGGAGCCGAGAACCGCCGCCGCACCATTGATGCCCTAGAGCCCGCTTCCGACCTCCCCGACGCCCCCGAGCAAACGCCCAGACTCCCCTCGTTCCTGCGCATTCCCTGAGCCGCTCCGCCGTCGCCAAGGATCCCTGGAGTCGTCGCCCTCTTCACCACCGGACATCACCGCCGCTGCCGAGCTCACCCCGCTCGAGACCGCCGTCCCCGAGCCACGCCGAGGCCACCTTCATGCTCGTCACCGTCTCCCACGTCGAACGGAGCCCTCCCTGAAGCCGGAGACCCACGGGAGGAGCCGCCACCGCTGCCGGCGACCTCGCCGGAGTTCACCTCCACCGCGGTGAGCACTCCACTCCCCCTCCACCGTCCGATCTAAAATAAACGCCCTAGATTAGATCTAATCTGGACGGTTAGGTTATTTTTACTAGATCGGTTTAGCTTCGGTTTATTTACGGTTTAGATCTAATCGGTTTAGCCGGTTTTTCTTTTCTGTGCACGCGCGTTAGTCTGTTAAAGAACGACCGGGCGTTGTTTAGTTCAGAGCGCCCACTGCTTAGGCCCAATTGCAGCCGACGCGTAGCTCCTGCCCGTTAGCTTTTTTTCAGTTTATTTTCGTTTCTGTTTTAGAAACAGAAATAGTTTCAATTTTAGATTGCTTATAACTTTTATGTTTTATATCCAAATTGAGTGATTCTTTTTGCGCTGTGTCACAAATTTGTTTATGTTTCTGTTTTTGTACTTAGGTTTCAAATTTGAGTAGTTTAAACTTGAGTTTGATGAAATTTGTTCAAATCACTAATTTGGCCGTATCTTGAGTTTTATAAAATATTTTTGATTGATTCTTTTTGCTACGGTTTGTTATTGTTTTGTCTATCCAGAGTCAGATAGTGATTTATTTTTAGTTTATTTTAAATTAGGATTTTAGCAAAACAGTATTGTTTTAGTTATAGTTTTGTTTTAGTCTTTTCTTTATTGTTTTTATTAGTTTTAAATTATTTCTTTTTGTCACTCTTGAAAATTTTAGTTTTGTTTCTGTTAGTCAAGAAAAGAAAATTTTGTTTTTATTTTAAAAATTTATTTTACTTAGTTTTGTATGAAAACTTGTTTAGGTCATAGTTAGTGTTTCATAAAAGCTTTTTATTTGTTTCTTTTTGCTATTAAAAGTTTATGAAAAATACTTTCTGTTAAAATTAGTTGTTTTATATTTTCT
>NC_057814.1:296326433-296333126 GCF_018294505.1 Triticum aestivum | reverse complement strand
TTTCTTTTACTTAGTTTTGTATGAAAACTTGTTTAGGTCATAGTTAGTGTTTCATAAAAGCTTTTTATTTGTTTCTTTTTGCTATTAAAAGTTTATGAAAAATACTTTCTGTTAAAATTAGTTGTTTTATATTTTCTTTTCTGTTTATTTATTATGTTAGTATTTTCTTTGTTGTTAAATTTTACTTAGGACAAAGCTATCTTGGGTTATGTCTTAGAATTTTCTTTAATAGTTTTCTTGTGTAGTTTTCATTGGTTTTTTTTATTTTGTGTTCTTTGTGATTTGCATTTTATTTGTTGATTTTTTTTGTGAGTGTTAGAAATTGCTTGCTAGTATGTTTGCTTATGTGAGTACTATGTTTTACTATATAGATTTTCAACGGAGTGACGAATAGTTCTACCAAGTCATTATTCTGAGAGTTTTGTTATCTTCATCAAGTAATACCAGGCAAGTTCACTTTGACCATGTTTTTCATACCTATGTTTTATTGCATTTAGTGTCATCTTTGCAACAGACCCTCCAGTAGTGATATTGAATTCTTGTAGTTGAGTAGTATGCATGAGGTAGGAACCCATCACCCTGTTACCAAGCCCGGGACGTTATTTATTTTAATGCTACACTATAGTAGACGGGGTTTGGTATGAGTGCACGAGAGTGGTGTGAAGAAGGAGGACTCTACATCAATGACGACAACTCCATGATGGCATATGCGAGGACTGCATCTTCAAGGCCTCAAGACTTCAAGACTCGAGACAAGAATTCAATACACACTACTGGGTGAAGGACGGTTGACGGGCACCCTGGAGAACCAGTGGATGGCCGGGATGCATGGAGAAGCGCCATGACATCTTGCGGAAAGCTTCACCCAGACTCAAAGAGACGGAAGAATACTTCATGCCCGGAAGCTTACCTGTGCAACCGCAAGTCACTATGGGCTCTGGCTTGGTTGACCTTAGTTGTGACTCTGGCTGGGATGGTGCTAGCAGATGTAGAACTACGGTAGGATTGGATGAGCACCGGACAGTGGTCAGAGGAACTCTTTGGAAGACCATGTTTCGGTCATCTTGTTCTCAAACACCCTGAAGTGCGAGAACGTAAAAAGAGGGATCGAATCTTGCGGGTAAAGTGTACAAACCTCTGCAGACGGTTAAAACCTAATCGATTAGCCGTGACCCCGGTTACGGACAATTTGAGCCTTTGGACTTGGATCTATCTCGGAATTCTCAACACCGGACTGATAACATAATTGTGGGCAACTTATGATGATTTGGGCCATGAGACATCGGTTGGCGGAACCATGTCATGATAGGAAACTCCGTAGTATAGACTCCAGAATTTCTTTGATGTAGGGAAAATAAAATCAGCTTTTACGCAAACAAAACTTAGATACAGAGCCACAAAGCCATATTGCATATAGTATAGTTTATCATCTGTTTTCTTACAGTGATCTTGCCGGTACATTCAATGTACTGACCTACACGGCTGCAACGTATCATGTTGCAGGATTTTCTTCGACGAGTAAGAGTTACGATACAGGGTTACGGTCTACACTCAACTTGCCGATGGCGTTGATGGGACTCCACCCCCGTTTAATTGTTTCCGCTGAGTATTATGAGGTATATATCAGTTTTACGTTATTTATACATGTGATTGCACTTTGATATATACATTGATGTACTGTGTGTGCCAGCATACTGATCCAGGGATGGCACAGATACACAGAGACTTGACCGTCTGAGGTCGGGTAGCTACAGATATGGTATCAGAGCACATGTTGACTGTAGGACGTGACCCTAGAAATCGGAAAGCCCCTATGACAGGATATATCTAAAACTTTGCTTTCAAAAAGACCCTTACTTCTCACCTTTTCTGATTTTATCAAATAGTCCCTCTTACCTCAAATAGTTAGAATATACCCCTTTTCCCTTTTGACCACCCGGAAGATCAACTGAAGTCACTCCAAGAAGTACAAGATATCGGACAACTGATGGCCATTTCAGAGTAAAGAGGATTTCACGATGCGTTGGAAGAATTGCAGCTGCAACAACAGAAGACTCCGAAGACTTGAAGAATTGGAAAACTCCAAAGATTTATTTGACCCTTAGAAGACCAAAACCCCTGTTATATACTTACGTTAGATGCGACGATTTGTGAGCTGTCATTTGTTTGATGTTTTTCCGACAACCACAAAAATAAAACCGGTTTCTTCAAAACTATTGTTTGTATTGTGTGTATCCCTCCCCACCTCTCTCTTATCTCACCCCAAAGCCCTTGGACCCAATAGATGAGGAAGGAAGAAGGACTAGTATTCTTTGGACCGATGACTCAGCCGAAGGCAGAGCTATGGATTAAAAACATGGAGGATCACTTCAGGGAAAAAATGATTTCAAGGAAGTACGAGGTTCAAGATGCTATTCAGTATTTTACCGAGAGTGCTGCAACCTGGTGGAAAATGCATCAAGCCATACAAGGATGCAATGGAGCAAATACTTGCAAGAAGACTCTGACAAGATCTCGTCTTATCCAGAAGCACCATGATAACCCGAAGAAGAAACCTTGTGCGTGCAAGATTTGCAGAGAAATAGGACACACCCAGGAGGAACACAAGGATGGATGCCCTCATTGTGAGGAGAATCACCCAACCGAAGAATGCCCGACTGGGCAGGTTACTTGTTTCCTGTGTGAAGGAATTACTCATTTCCCGGCTCAGTGTCATATTTACCCCAAGGTACAAGAAATTACCAAGCAGCAGGAAGTAGCCATGAAAGAAACCCTCAGGGAAAATTCAGAAGAACCTGCGATGAAGGAAGTTATTGAAGACCCTAATGGTGAAGGCCTAAACAAATTTTTCGCCCAAGCTTGCTATTCATGTGGAGAAGAAGGACATTTTTCAGAGTATTGCATGAAGGAAAGCCAAGAGTATCTCAGAGACTTCCCGACAATAGAAGTGAAGTTTGACCCTCAGGAAATAGAAGCTCTGATCATTACAGAGAAATCTAGAAAGAGAAAACGAAGGCATACCCAGAACACCCCAATTTCTGCAGGAAAGGACCTGAGTCAGATCACTTGTTACAAGTGCAAGACCTTAGGTCACTATGCCAATAAATGTCCAGAGAAGAAGCCTAGAATCCAAGGAGCCTACATAATCACAAAGAAGCCCCGAGACATTTGTTTTCGCTGCAAGGAAGCAGGACATTTTTCTAGGGAATGTTCAAATCAGAAGAAAGCTGGAGCTGAGTAGTTGAGATTTTGATATGGATAATAAGAGTGGTAGAAAGCAATCTTATTTTCATAAGTTCGATGAGTTGAGTTATGTAATGGGTGCTCAGAGATTGTAATGAATTCATGAAATCAATAAAGTTAATGTGTTATGATTTCATATGTTGTATTATGTGAGTTTTTACTCTATGAACAAAGATTTTGGACCAGTTTCGAGGATATGAGAAATATGGTCTATGGATGGATTTGTGAATTTCATTTAAGGGTGGTAGTACCCTGTGAAGAACACTTGACCCATGGAAAGGATAATGATATTTCAGGGAGTGAAGTTTGGACAAAATAGGTATGAGTTTTGTTTCGATATGTTGGTTACCCCAAGAATATGAAGGAATGAAGCAATATTGGAATTTAAGGAGGTGTAATGTTGGAATATGGAACCATATAACCCAATAGGATGAGTTAAAGCTATGCAAGTATTGAAGTGGGCCCACAACCCACAGGCCGAGGAATTAATAAAGATCAAGTACTCCCTGCAAGAAGAAATTTTGGAAGAAGATGTGATTTGATGAGCAGATGTTCCTTAGGAGGCTACGAAACCCCGAGAGTTGTGAAGTAACGATAGATGTTTCATTCAGCTTGCGGAATCAATGGAATTATCCGAACTAAGTTCGTCGACAAGAGAAATTCTGCAATGCTTGTGAGAATTCCCGAGTGTTAGAAATGCGAGATTCGCTAAACCTTATACAGAGTAATGATTTGGGTGTGGAATGGATTGATCACCATACCGACTTACTCTGGTCATTCGCTCTTGCTATTTGGAATGGTAAATCTGAGTGACTTACCCATAGTAGAGAGACGACGATATCAAACCTTGTTTAAACCATAGAATGCTAGAACGATGGATCCCTATAACAGGCAACCGTTGCCAATTGTAGGATATACGGTGAGATTCAACCCAAACCCTTTTCTGCAGGAGAAACCATTAATTGTTGACCACCATGAGATTTTCGCTAATTAATTAGAATTGGCGACAGACCTGTCAGATATGAAGACCCAGTCTCGGAAGAACCTCACCAGGATGAAAGGACACGACTTTGAGGAAAAGGTTATGCCCTACTGGAAGAGCCCCAGTGTAGGAGTTACTCCGAAGATGTGAGAAGACCGATAGTGTCCACACTAAGGATGGAGTACATAAGATCTGTTGGAACCATAGCCCTGTTTTTAAGTGTGGTAGCACACTAGACCATTCTGATTGATGGATTTGCTAGAAGACCCCCCAAACCCTAACCTTTTCTTGCTAGCCTCTTCGAATCTCGAGGACGAGATTCATTTTAAGTGTGGTAGGTTTGTAACATCCCAAAATTCTATATTTTGGAATGTTATATTAAATAAATTATATGACTGTTTGTTTGATTGATTGACTGAAAGTGAGTGGAATTTGAAACTTTTGAAAGTTGAATGAGAGGGAATAAAAGGACTTTCCCAAAACTTTCATCTTTGCAATTTGATGTCCATGAATTCAAATTCATTTCAACACAAAACCCTAGAGTGAAGATGACATGACTTCTTCCATTTGAATTCCAAAGGGTTTTCGAAAAGATTTGAATTCCATTTGGAAATATTTCAAAATCTAAAACTTTATGCAGCTCAATGATTTTCATGAGAGAAGATATAATGACTTCTCCAATTATATGAAATATGAGTTGGAAGTTAAAAAAGAATCAAATTGAAAGTCATCTGAAAGTATTTTGAAACTCCCTTTCAAATTTGGAATTATTTGGATTTTATTCAAAATTATTTTTCTCCTAAAAATAAATAAATGGAAATAAGGGTAAAATGATTCCCTTCAATGGAAAATTAGGAGAAAATAATTTTGGTATTTTAAAAATGATTTTTGTTGAGTTTTATTGCAATAGTAGCATTGTTTGCCTTTTTGTGTATTTTATTTGAACCTGGAAAATAGTTCATGTTTTAGGAAATGTTTTTCTGAAAATTTTGATATATTATATGTCCTATATAAATTTTTTTCTATATAACTTATTTTCTCCCTGTCTTATTCAAAAAAAGGGGAAAACCTAGCGCTAGCCAAGCCAGGCGGCCCAGGAGCCAGCCAGCCACTCGAGCCGCGGCCCAGCCAACGCCGTCGCCCGAAGCCCCTCTCCTTCGGTCGCCCGCTCCTCTCTCTCTCGCCCTTGTGCCACTGACCGCTGGGCCCCACTGCCTGATCGCCCTCGCCCGCCGTCTTCTTCCTCCCCACGCCAAGTCGCGCCGCCGCCGCCGGAATGCCGATCTTCTCCGGATCACGAATCCCCTCGCCCCCTCCTCCAAGAACTCCTCCCCCTATAAATACCCCTCTCCCTTGACCCGTTCCCATCCTTTTCCCTCACCGAAACCCCTTGCCTCGCCCGTAATCTCTCGCCGGAGCCGAGCACTACTGCCGCACCATTGATGCCCTAGAGACCGCCTCCGACCTCCCCGATGCCCCCGAGCAAACGCCCAGACTCCCCTCGTTTCTGCGCATTCCCTGAGCCGCTCCGCCGTCGCCAAGGATCCCTGGAGCCGTCGCCCTCTTCACCACCGGACATCACCGCCGCTGTCGAGATCGCCCCGCTCGAGACCGCCGTCCCCGAGCCACGCCGAGGCCACCTTAATGCTCGTCACCGTCTCCCACGTCGAACGGAGCCCTCCCTGAAGCCGGAGACCCACGGGAGGAGCCGCCACCGCTGTCGGCGACCTCGCCGGAGTTCACCTCCACCGCGGTGAGCACTCCACTCCCCCTCCACCGTCTGATCTAAAATAAACGCCCTAGATTAGATCTAATCTGGACAGTTAGGTTATTTTTACTAGATCGGTTTAGCTTCGGTTTATTTATGGTTTAGATCTAATCGATTTAGCCGGTTTTTCTTTTCTGTGCACGCGCGTTAGTCTGTTAAAGAACGACCGAGCGTTGTTTAGTTCAGAGCGCCCACTGCTTAGGCCCAATTGCAGCCGACGCGTAGCTCCTGCCCGATAGTTTTTTTTCAGTTTATTTTCGTTTCTGTTTTAGAAACAGAAATAGTTTCAATTTTAGATTGCTTATAACTTTTATGTTTTACATCCAAATTGAGTGATTCTTTTTGCGCTGTGTCACAAATTTGTATAAGTTTCTGTTTTTGTACTTAGGTTTCAAATTTGAGTAGTTTAAACTTGAGTTTGATGAAATTTGTTCAAATCACTAATTTGGCCGTATCTTGAGTTTTATAAAATATTTTTGATTGATTCTTTTTGCTACGGTTTTGTTATTGTTTTGTCTACCCAGAGTCATATAGTGATTTATTTTTAGTTTATTTTAAATTAGGTTTTTAGCAAAACAGTACTGTTTTAGTTATAGTTTTGTTTTAGTCTTTTCTTTATTGTTTTTATTAGTTTTAAATTATTTCTTTTTGTCACTCTTGAAAATTTCAGTTTTGTTTCTGTTAGTCAAGAAAAGAAAAT
>NC_057814.1:296267173-296326171 GCF_018294505.1 Triticum aestivum | reverse complement strand
CTATCTTGGGTTATGTCTTAGAATTTTCTTTAATAGTTTTCTTGTGTAGTTTTCATTGGTTTTTTTTATTTTGTGTTCTTTGTGATTTGCATTTTATTTGTTGATTTTTTTTGTGAGTGTTAGAAATTGCTTGCTAGTATGTTTGCTTATGTGAGTACTATGTTTTACTATATAGATTTTCAACGGAGTGACGAATAGTTCTACCAAGTCATTATTCTGAGAGTTTTGTTATCTTCATCAAGTAATACCAGGCAAGTTCACTTTGACCATGTTTTTCATACCTATGTTTTATTGCATTTAGTGTCATCTTTGCAACAGACCCTCCAGTAGTGATATTGAATTCTTGTAGTTGAGTAGTATGCATGAGGTAGGAACCCATCACCCTGTTACCAAGCCCGGGACGTTATTTATTTTAATGCTACGCTATAGTAGACGGGGTTTGGTATGAGTGCACGAGAGTGGTGTGAAGAAGGAGGACTCTACGTCAATGACGACAACTCCATGATGGCATATGCGAGGACTGCATCTTCAAGGCCTCAAGACTTCAAGACTCGAGACAAGAATTCAATACACGCTACTGGGTGAAGGACGGTTGTCGGGCACCCTGGAGAAACCAGTGGATGGCCGGGATGCATGGAGAAGCGCCATGACATCTTGCGGAAAGCTTCACCCAGACTCAAAGAGACGGAAGAATACTTCATGCCCAGAAGCTTACCTGTGCAACCGCAAGTCACTATGGGCTCTGGCTTGGTTGACCTTAGTTGTGACTCTGGCTGGGACGGTGCTAGCAGATGTAGAACTACGGTAGGATTGGATGAGCACCGGACAGTGGTCAGAGGAACTCTTTGGAAGACCATGTTTCGGTCATCTTGTTCTCAAGCACCCTGAAGTGCGAGAATGTAAAAAGAGGGATCAAATCTTGCGGGTAAAGTGTACAAACCTCTGCAGAGGGTTAAAACCTAATCGATTAGCCGTGTCCCCGGTTACGGACAATTTGAGCCTCTGGACTTGGATCTATCTCGGAACTCTCAACACCGGACTGATAACATAATTGTGGGCAACTTATGATGATTTGGGCCATGAGACATCGGTTGGCGGAACCATGTCATGATAGGAAACTCCGTAGTATAGACTCCAGAATTTCTTTGATGTAGGGAAAATAAAATGAGCTTTTACGCAAACAAATCTCAGATACAGAGCCACAAAGCCATATTGCATATAGTATAGTTTATCATCTGTTTTCTTACAGTGATCTTGCCGGTACATTCAATGTACTGACCTACACGGCTGCAACGTATCATGTTGCAGGATTTTCTTCGACGAGTAAGAGTTACGATACAGGGTTACGGTCTACACTCAACTTGCCGATGGCGTTGATGGGACTCCACCCCCGTTTAATTGTTTCCGCTGAGTATTATGAGGTATATATCAGTTTTACGTTATTTATACATGTGATTGCACTTTGATATATACACTGATGTACTGTGTGTGCCGGCACACTGATCCAGGGATGGCACAGATACACAGAGACTTGACCGTCTGAGGTCGGGTAGCTACAGTCACATGCACTACTCCATCCGTCTAGGTGAGTAAGTCATCTTAGGCTGTGCACCGTGACCAAGGAGGAGGAGAAAACGAGAAACGTTAATGTTTATTTGCTAATTAATAGTATTGCATGCAATGAACTAACCACTGCATGTCGTGTTTGATATCTCAAGTCATTAAAAGCATGCACACTCTTTATCTCTTATTGGTTGATATGTCAAGAAACAAGAAACGAGGTAGAAGTTAATGCACCGCGCCTAAGTGTTTTGGGATTATTTGGTTTTCGTAAGATGACTTACACACCTAGACGGAGGGATTACACTGGTGAGGAATAAACCAGTTAAATCTTTGGTCAAAATTTAGCACAAATTACAATGGTGAGGAATAAACCAGGACGGAGTAGTAGTTTAGAAGCCCAAATAAATGAGTGAGGCGCCTTATTGTTACTCTCCACTGTGACTAGGCTTGTGGGAAAAGCCGGGGAAGCCGCCAAAAGAACTGGCCCTAGGAGTAGTAGCTAGGGATCGAGTGTGCGAGATGAACCGGAGAAAGTAAACGCAGAGAGATGAAATGCAAAAAAGACGGAGGGATGTGATGGTTGCTTGTCCGTTTATTTTACCAGGCCACTTATTACTGGGAGTGGTTGGGTTTTGTGATATGATGACTTTACTGCCGCGCCACAAGCGGGGTGAGAGGTGAGACTCCCGTGCAGCGTCGCCCTCTACACTTGTACTACATCGGTCGTGGTTTATTAGTCCCCCATTGAATTTGACTGAAGATTTAACTGACAAAATGTTAGTGCATGTCAACAAAAACTATATCGTTGGATTCGTATTTGAACATAGTTTTGAATGATATAATTTTAGGTGACATGCATCAGCATTTATCGTACTATATATAATGTTAGTTTAATTTTTGGTCGTACTAATCTATAGTAGTAAGGTGCCCGTGCGTTGCACCGAAGAGTGAAATGCATTGATCGGGGAGTTGTTTATTTTGACAAAGGATGTGGGGGTCATCTCATGTGTAACGGGTATCGATAGGTTCTTCGGATATTATTTCATCTCTGGAGCTCACAAACATCCGGGTGAAATAGATAAAAAGGTATCTTTTGCAAACAAAAGCGTTCAATTGTTCAACCTGCATCCAAAACTTGTGAAGAAATAACACTTATTGTGCTTTGCAAGAAATGATCTTTAAGAATTAGTTTTTGAGTATCGATTGTTATACATGTTGGCTACAGATGACATGGCACTTTATTATAGTCAACAGTTGGCTATACTATTAAGTAATATTAACCATGCCCTTATACACCTAGACGGAGGAATTAAATCAGGATGACTTGCAAGCGGGCAGAGGAGATGTAAGAAATGGTTCATCGTAAGTCTTTCACCAGTACTGTAGTAAAAATTCATACATGGAAGATTCTAGACTAAACCATAAACGGATACACTTTTATTCATGCGCGATACTCCAATAGAGCAAGATCCTGCATGGAAGTCTCCACATGCTTAGACAGCGGATTACATTGAGCGAAGACTAATGATCAACATTTAACTTGATAATGCGTACTTCCAGGTGAACCTCCTTGGAGTCCCCGTGCACCGCGTCGGCGGGTAAAGGAGGTCATGGGTTTTCCAAGTCCACATTGGCGGGATTGTCCCAGCTCCCCAGAGTCCAAGTCCGTTCGATGAGGCCGGTGTCGCCGCCCACGCGACTCGGAGGGGTAGTAACACTGACCACGCACCCGTACATCGGCCTCGTGTCAGTGTTAGCGTCAGCGGCGTCGCCCCTGACACACATTACAGAGACGAGGCGGTGGCCTGCGCGGGCCTCGCCGGTGCCCACGATCAAGAGGAAGACGCTGCCGTCCTCCTCCAAGACTAGCAGGCGGCGGTGATCCTCCAACGACTCCGGCATGGTGAACGGGTAGCACGTCTCATACTTGATGTTCTCCGCCATGGGCCAGCAGTGACCGCTGCACACATCCGTGAGGTGATGCACCATGTCCGCGGGCGAGCCACAAAACGGCATCGGGCACTCATAGCAGTGGACGAAGGGCTCCTTGGAGGCATCGGCCAGGCCGTCCATGAAACGGGAGTGGCTGTAGGGGAAGTTGCGCCAGTTGAATATATGAGCAAGTTACTACGAGATTTAATCCAAATAAGCAAAAAATAAATCATGATGGCTATAACAGAGATGAAACTAATCATGTGGACTAGCATAGTAGTAGGATACAGAGTAGAAACATGAATTCTACCACGATTTCGAACAGGAAGGACAGAAACACATACGGTGCAACGGGAGCAGCACCGTTGGCGTTGAGGTTGTCGCCCATGTCCAAACACCACGTAGACACGGTCTTTGAGCATGGTTCGTATTCGTTCCACGCTCGGGCATTGAAGTTTGTAACTATTTTAGATTAGAATATACTACTCCTTCGGTGCTAGTAGTAGAGCAGAGTCCTACTCTACTACTCTACTCAAGCAAGTTAGGGCATAGCACTGTAGGGAGTACCAATACTGTGATCACTCAAGCAAGTTGTCTGGCATCGACATGACCCTACGCTGCTGGTATGTGTCTCATAAGTCAAGCGGCGTGCTGTAGTCATCATCACCTGTCCACTTCCCGCAGCACATATTCGCTTCTCCATCTTTGTCCGCACATAATCTCGTCCAATCTTCCATCCCCGCTAACAATGGCAGAACCGAGCAGCATCCGCCGAAAGAGTGGCTGGAATTCGCTCCCCACAGAGGTAATCAAGCTCATTGTTTCGCGTGTGGACAATCTCAGTACCATGCCGCTCGCCGCGTGCTTGTCGGGGCTGTACCGTTTACTCAAAGCCCTCAGGCCGGAGCTTTTTAAGCCAGCTCCTTGCTTGCTGATGCCGCCTGATCTTCAGAAACGGCGTGTCACGCAGCATAACGATCGTAGGGTGGCGAGCATCAACCCCCTTGACTGCGATCCGATCCCCGTCAGCCTCAACTACATTAACGGTATGTACTAGGTCGGCATGAACACGTCTTGGATGGTGCTCGTCGACGGTCGCGGCAGCTGGATGCTCGTGGAGGTCTACACCCGGCGATTGATCCCCCTTCCTTCGATTAACACTGCACTGCTTTGGCACCGCGGCCCAGAATACACGGAATCTTACAGTAGCCAACATGATACCAAGTTTGATTTGCTCAAGGTTGTAATCTGCCAAGTGCCCACAAGATCTGCGAATTATAAAGACTTCAGGCTAATTGCGTTCTTCAACCGCGGTCTCGCCTATCTGACAGGTCACTGCGGTAAGTGGATAAATCTGCACGTCCATCGCAGGATCATACATCCTCCATGGTTCTCTGATGCCATTGAACACAAGGGCTTCATTTACGCTGTCGACTCCTTCTATGGCTGGACGTATTGCTGGCCTACTCCAGTCATCGCTACAAACGGCTGTTACGGTAGTATGTTACTTTCCTATGATATCATGATGGCTTGCTTATATTACTGTCAACATTTGCTGAAAAAATATTCATGCTCATAACATGCTGTTCTTAAGATTGACTAAATCAAGAGCCCTTTTTTATTTGACTCCAACTTGATATGGTGTTGTAGGCCGCCTGGTGTCCCTACCCTTCCTAATCCCAGAACCTTTCCAAGAAAAGCGGCATGGCAGTTGCAAGTGGTTCCTGGCTCGACCAGACGACGGCGAAAGATTGATGATCGTTCGCACTTACCGGACGTGTTGTTTCGCGGAATACAATCATAGTCATTGCAAGGTCTTTGAGCAGGATCCCAGCTTCTCTGGGCCCTCAGGAATTTTTTACTGGAGGCTGGTAAGTAGCCTTGGTACACGATCTCTGTTTGTCGGACTGAATTATCCGATTAACCAGGAGATAGCCGACGGCAAGGATCATGATGGCAGCGCGGTTTCGTTCATCAGGCAAAACTGTGTGTACACGGCGTACCATGCGTCTCTGCATGCACCATACCCTGATATGTGCCGCCACGCTCTACAGCCCAAAGTAGGAGAGAGGGTCGCAAGTATCAGACTTCGACCTGCTGGCTGGAGTTTCCCCCGTCAGGCACCCATCTGGTTCAAGCCGTTAGCCAATCTTCACAGCTTAATAAATAGTAACGTCTAACTGAGCCAGTTAGTTAGATGCGTACACTTGGTGTATTAGGATCTTTATTTAGTTTGATGCATACACTTGTTCTTTTTTGGTAGCCCTTTTGTAATGATGGCTGATGTTTGGTTTGGAAGAGAGAGTTGCGTCTTCACTCTTCTGGCCTGCTTACTGCTTTTGTTGCACCCCCAGCCCTGGTTGCTACTGCTGCTATTTTCAATGTACAATCAGTAGCATATTTCGTCTGTTGGTTGAATAAATGTGTTGTTAGAACGACAAACACAATGTTTTGGAAGTCGTTGCATGGTTCGATCCTTTGGTGCCCCGTACCGTACGTAGCGCATACTATTTTTCGTGCAGAACACATTTTCCACTTGTTGATAACATGCAGCCCACTGATGAAGGCCCAATAGAGAAGCCCATAATTAACTGGAAGGGAGGCTCTCACATGAATCTGGCCCAGGTACATGCTCATGGTCCCCTAAACATAAATAAGTAAATAAATAAATAAATAAAGCTAAATGCTCATGCACCAGTTCTTTGGGAAAATAGGTAGCCCAGTATTTCTTTTTGAAGAATACCCAAGCTAGGCCTATTTGTTTTCTCCGAATTACTGGGCTGCAAATCTTTCAAGACGAGGAGGGATGCATTCCGGCCGGGCTTAAGAGTATGGTCAATGTCTATTAAAAGTAATATCAAAAGGGGTTGAAAATTCCAAAAAAAATTATAGCAAATGGGATATAAGTTTCTTTTTTTGTTTTTGTTCTTCACAGATATCTTATACATATTTCATTGGATTTAACATGACATAGTACTAATTTATTTTTAAATTTGTTTTAGTATGGCTATTAATTTTTGGATTAAGAATATTTCGTTCCCCAGCAAAAATTTGCGAATATTCAAAATTTCCCACATATTTAGTTAATTTTTTGACCCTGGTACTGACTAGAAAATGGCCAGCAATTCTAAAAATGGAAAACGGGCTGCAATAAATTCCATATGAATTAGAAAATGAGTAAAAGTTATAAAAATAATAGCAAATGGGCTGTACACGCCACAGATTTCGAGGCTGACTTGTTTACGCAAGGCTTTGTCAGTGAACACACGATTCTAGCAGCAATGACTGTTTGATGTCCATCCAACGGCCGACGTGCTTCTTCAATCTCTGATCTTCCTGCTCCAGCCGCCTAAACTAGCGCCGGCGGGACTGCCTGCTCCCTCCTCTTGTGGCTCGCTGTGATGCCGCGCAGGCTTCCCCGACCCACCCTACTCCCTCCGCTGGCCTGGCCGCACGCAATCAACTGCCTCCTTATTACGCGAAAAAATGATTCCTCCCACTGACATCTGGGGCGCACCGGTTGGGAGGCTGGCATGTGGGCCTACTAAGTTGACGCGTACGCAGGGCTTGTCAACTTAGTCAACAAACGATTCTAGCAGCAGTAACCGTTGGATTTGAATCAAACGGTCCTACTGCTTCTTCAATCGCTGCTCTTCTTGCACCAGCCGCCCAAACCAGCGCCGGGGAGACCGCCTGCTCCTGCCTCCAGTGGCCGGCTGTGCTGCCGTTGAGGCCTCATCGCCCCCTACTACGCCCACCGCTAGCCAGGCCCTACGGCGACGGCAGCCTCACACCGCAGCCGAACCAGTGAACCCTCGTACTCCTCTCCGCGTGGGCATCCACTGCCGCGTCTTCCCCAGCTCCGCGTCGTCCACTTCCTAGGCCTCGCCGTCGTCCACCGCCTTGGTGCTCTCGGCGCGGCGTGGTCAACGTGGTCAACGACATTCCATCGGAAGAGTACTGTACGTGGAGAGGCTGACAGTTGGGTCCACGGCCACAGCCCAGTTTTTTTGCGATTTGCCAAGTAAGTCGCTTTGTCAGGCCTGTTGGGCTGCAAATCTTTCAAGACGAGGAGAGCTTTCATTCGGCTGGCCGAGAAAATGGCCCATCAGTAATGAGAAATGGGCTGTACATTTTTAAAACACATCAAACCGGCAATTAGTTTCAAATATCTTTTTTTCGAGATTTTAAATTACATTAATTTTTATGCGTGGAGAACTTGTTGGATTTTATATTGATATAGATTTATTTTTAAAATCAGTTTGAATGTGAGTCAAAATTTCGGGATTAAAAACAGTTCGGACTGCACCGAAATATGCAAAATTTCGTATAATTTTTTAACCGTGGCCACAATACGGCCTGTAATGCTAACAAAAAAATATGGGCTCCAAAAAAACCTTAATAATTAGAAAATGGGCTGTAAATTATTAGAAATAATGGCAGATGGGCTGTATGCTGTTTTCCACAGATTTGAGGCTTTCCTAAAAAAAGGTTAACGCACAAGCACTGACTGTTGGATGTCCATCCAAGAGCCGCCGTGCTTCTTCAATCTCTGCTCTTCCTTCTCCAGCCGCTCAAACAAGCGCCGGCGGGACTGCCTGCTCCCTCCTCCCTGCGGCCGGCTCTGCTGCCGCGCAGGCCTCACCGCCCCACCGTACTCCCATCGCTGGCCTAGCCATCCCTCTACTCACCCACACCTGCTATTATTCTCCGGCGACAGTAGACGAACCAGTAAACCCTCGTACAGTCGTACTCCCCTCCGCGTGGGAAACAACTGCCGAGTCTTCCCTGCCTCCGTGTCGTTCCATTCCTAGGCCTCGCCGTCGTCCACCGCCCTGGTGCTCTCGGCGCGGCCTGGTCAACGTGGTCAACGACCAACATGCATCTGAAGTGGACTGTACATGGAGAGGCCGACAGCTGGGTCCACGGCCGCACGCAAGGAAATGCCTCCTTATTACGCACAAAATAATGATTCCTCCACCTGACATCAGGGACCCACCGAAAGGGCCTCTGTATTTCGCGAAAAAACGTTACCGCCGCTGACAGCTCGGACCCACCAGCTATATCTTCGCACGCAAGGAAATGCCTCCTTATTACGCAAAAAAATGAATACTCCCCTTGTTAGCTGGGACCCAGTATAGTGGCAGGCTGACTTGTGGGCCTAGTAAGTTGACAGGGACGGAGGGCTTTGTCAACTTAGTCAATATGCATGATTCTAGCTCCAGTGACCGTACGATATCGATCCAACGGCCGTAGTGCTTCTTTAACCTCTGGTCTTCTTTAACCCAAAGCAGCGTCTGTCGTGCCGCATGCTCCTGCCTCCCGTGCCCGGCTCTGCTGCCGCGGAGGCCTCATCGCCCCCTACTATTCCCACCGCTGTCCAGGCCCTGCGGCGAAGGCAGCCTCACACCGCAGCCGAACCAGTGAACCCTCGTACTCCTCTCCGCGCGGGTTTCCACTGCCGCGTCTTCCCCGGCTCGCCGTCGTCCCCTTCCTAGGCCTCGCCGTCGTCCACCGCCCTGGTGCTCTCGGCGCGGCGTGGTCAACGTGGTCAAAGAACGACTTCCATCGGACGTGGACTGTACGTGGAGAGGCTGACAGCTGGGTCCACGGCCACAGCAAGGAAGTGCCTCCTTATGACACGGAAAATAATTATTCCTCCACCTGACAGCTGGGACCCACCGGACGGACCACTGTATTTCGCGAAAAAACGTTTCCCCCTGACTGCTGGGACCCACCAGCTACATCTTCACACGCAAGGAAGTGCATCCGGGCAAAAAAACAATTCGCCCCCTGACTGCTGGGACCCACCAGCTACATCTTCGCAGGCAAGGAAGTGCCTGACAGTCGGGACCCACCTGGTCGAAGCGTATGTAGCGTTGTCATTCTGGTCGCGAACGTGTATGTACATATATACTGGTGGCTGTAGAGGCGCGCACGTGTCGTAGTAGAGGCGTGTACGTGTCGTAATAGAGGCGTGCACGTAGCATGTACACGTATGTACAGCGGCCAGGGTGCAAGAAAGAAAATACGGCCACGTATGTGTACATACGGGCGGGGTCTCAAACGCCTACTCGCGCATACATACGGCCAAGGCTTGTGTACATGGCTAGGTCGGAATGGAGAAACAGCGTCGTCGTCGTGTTCATGGGGAGCCAACTGGCTGGGTTGGAACGGAATGCGTCGTCATGTTCATCGGGAGGGCTTGGATGGAACAGTCGATGGAAACGAGGCCTGGCGTACCGCAGAACGGAGGAAACGGCCTTGTGTTCAACCGGCCACGTTTGAAACGGGATCCTGTTCATCGGGAGGGGTCTAGCGTACCGCAAAATGGAGGAAACGGACCTCCTACAGTCGAAACGGGGGTCCTGTTGATCGGGAGGGGTGTGGCGTACCGCAAAACGAAGGAAACGGACTTGTGTTGGAGCGCTACGGTCGAAACGGGGGTCCTGTACATCGGGAGGGGTGTGGCGTACCGCAAAACGGGACTCCGTGGGATACTGTTCATCTCCACCGTCGACCCCCTCCAGCCTCCACGGGCTACTGTTCATCCACCGTCAACCTCCTCCAGCCTCCACCTGCGACTGTTCATCCACGGGCTCCTGTTCATCCAGCCTCCACCACGCACTACTCCACCGGCTACTGTTCAACCAGCCCTCTCCACGGGGCTCCTGTTCAACCACCCCTCCACGGGGTACTGTTCATCCAGCCCTCCATCGTCTACTGTTCATTCTGCCCTCCACGGGGTGGTCTTGTTCATCCTGCCCTCCATGGGGTGGTCCTGTTCATCCTGCCCTCCACGGGGTCCTGTTCATCCAGCCCCAACCGGCTCGATCGATCGGGGTCCTGTTCATCCAGAGGCAACACCACGGGGTCCTGTTCATCCACCCCCACCGAGAACTGTTCATCCAAACCCCCCAGCAACGCTCACTGTTCATCCAGAGGCAGCATCGATCGGCTTCAGTTAGCAGCAGTAGCGAAGGAATTGCTCGATCGGGTTCAGTTAACAGCCATCGATCGATCGCTCGGGTTCAGTAACGCGTAGCCTGTAGTGCAATCGCTCAGGTTCAGTTAGAGCCCAACGCCTCGCTCGAGTTCAGTTAGAGCCAACGCCTCGCACACACGCGCGTACGTGTACGAGAGAAACGCGCATCGCTTGCCCCCCAACCTCCCACCGTAACCGGGAACTCCCCGAAATTTTCCTCGCCCTCGCTTCTACCACGGTTTTTTTCCGTCATGGACGGCCCAAAGAATGTCATGCAGCTGCGTCTTCGGCCCGCCCAGGACGAAAAGCCCATTATCTTTCATGATTTTTTGTCATAGAAGTAGGATCCCACCACATCTATGATGATACCGGGTTTTGTCACAATTATCGTCATAGAAGTGTCATATGTATGACAGAAAAAAAATTCGTTCGGCCCAAAATGTCATGGATGTGTCTTTTTTTTGTAGTGATAGCAAGGAAAATTCCCAAATAATTTGTGGAGCTTTTACTTGCTATATCTTCACCCTTTCCATCCAAACCCATGTTTCAAGGGTCATAGTTTGAGCACATGATCCAATGCAAGTTTCTGTCCTATTTGAATTTTTTTGCAAAGGAAGTGCTTGAACCCTTGATCCTTTTGAGCTAAAATTTGGCAGGGTGATTAACATTGATAAATCACCAATGGATACCAAAAATCAGCTCAATCCCTTCATCCTATCTCTCTGTGCAATTTTCTCAAAGTTTCTGTTCAGATTGCTTGTTTGTGAAGGAAGTACCTTCATGGATGATCAAAATGAGCTGAAACTTTTCCAGTAGTCTCTAATGATCATATCATCACCCTCCTCCAAGATTCATCACATTCCATTGATCCATATGAGCCCAGGATCAATTCTTTGTTTCTGTCCAAAATTTTAGTTTGTGAAGCAAGTATATTTTATCTTGCTCCATTATGGCTGAAAATTTTCCCAAGCCTTCTCCTACTCCTATAACCTAGATCCAAATTTTTTTGGCTCATTTCAGTTAGCCATTTGCCTTGAGGATTTTCTCAAGTTTCTGGGCAGAAATTATAGCTGTGAAGGAAGTACCATTTTGGCAAGTCCATTTGGTATGAAATTCTTACAGCATCATGACATGTCCAAATCATCAAGCTTTGCCTAGTTTCAGCCCAATCCAACACTCCTAGTGAGTGCTTCTTCATCATTTGGTTTCTGGACCAGATTTGGCATTTGTACTGCAACTATGTTAAATTCTTGTCCAAATTCCCTCATAATTCCAAGGACCGTAGTCCTTACTAGCCTAAGCCTCCCAGACAACAAGTTTACTTTTTAACCTCCCTGGTTTTATCTCAAGGATGTGGTCAAGTTTGCTACAGCAAACTTGTGGAGCTTAGTTTACTCCACACCCCGTGTCTTTGCTCGTCTCTTTACCGCAGTATTACTCTATCTTGGACGGACTACGCTCTAGACATGAGCTGGCATCATTAAGGAGGCCAGAGCCTGCCTTGCCGGTGGTGACCACGGGCGATGCGAGCCAAAACGGTGGTCTAGCCACTGTTGTCGTTGGCAGGACTGCTTCGACCGGTTATGGCGCCCTCATCAATGTCCTACAGCACCCCCGCGGTGTCCTCTCCCCCTGGACCTCTCGCCCCTCCGTTTTCTTCTCCGGCGAGTCGTTCCAATGGCCGCACAGTTCGCTCCCATGGCCATCGTCTCATTCCTCCCCTCTATCCTCTTCCTCCTCTCGTCTTCGAGCGCTGCTCGTCTCCGTGACCCTCTGATGCTCGTCCGCTTCCCCCTCGTCGGCTTCCCGTGCCTCCCCGTGACCTCTGGGCATGATCAGAGCCGCGGCCGGACGCGCTCGGTGGTGCCCGACTCAGGTGCCCTTGCCCCGGCTATAAATAGCCCGCCCTTGACCCTCTGGAGATCATCAGCAGCCTCTTCTCAGTCCACAACCCCTCCCTGAGCCTGGAGCCCCTCTCCGACCCCCACCAACGCCATGGACGCCGCCTCGGGTCCCTCTTGATTCCAGCAACCCCGAGCGCCCCTTGCCATTCCACCACCACCTATGTTTTCCCCGAAAACCGGTGAACCCCCTCATGGCGTCGGCCTCCCCTCTCCGTCACCGGAGCACCATATCCACCAGTGGCCGAAGCTCCTCTCCGCCGCGGGCCCTACAGCCCCTTCTCTGGTGCTCCTCGGTGCCAGCGGCCACCACCTCTGGATGCGCCTCTCCCTCCCGACCACCTGGGTAGGTCGCACGCCGCGACTGGTGGCCGGAAGCCCGGCAATCGCCGTCGGAGCGGCCTCCTTCCTCGGCCAGGAGCACGCCCGAGCGGCAGCAAGAAGAAGGCCAGGCCAGGCAGGCCCCTCCCCGCGTGACCCCACCTGTCGGCGAGGGGTGGGTGTGGCCCAACGTGCCACGCTGGATTAAGTGGAGGCGCCTTCTGTGCTATGCGCTTTCCCCAGGCGAAGAGGTACTCTACCGCGGCCATGCACTGGAGTGCGCTTTCTCTGCGCGAAGGCGTACTCTCAGAAATGTGTTTTCAGCCCAGTCCCGCCGGCCAAACCATTTATTTTGTGAACGTTCACCCGTTAAGGCTAGAAATGGACAGTTTTTCGTTTGTTTTCTGCCTAACGAGTGAACGGCCACAACTTTATGCTCGTAACTCATTGAGGTGATTCCAGCGCTCACGTTCTTTGTTCGTCGATTTCTTTTTGATGGAGCTATTTTCTTGATGTTTGCCTATTCTGAATATGCCTATTTTCCCCTTGCCCGTAAACAGCCCCCTCCGAGAGAGAACTGTTTCCGGCAAATCTTTCCGCGATCTTTCCACACTTCTTCCCGGAGTACTCCTCGACCTCCAGGCAAGCCAACCTCCTACAATTAGCCCCAAAATTTCATGTTGACTTTGCTTGCACCTTGTGTGTGTAGTTGCAATTGTTTCCGATCTGTTTTGTCTGCAGTTATTTCAGTTGTGGTATATGTTGTATTGCTTGCCATGTCATGCTTGCCCTTTATTATATCTTTTGCCATGCTAGATATATTTATTGATAATATCATGAGTCTGTTGTGGATTAGTTTCATGCCTGTAGTATTGATGTTATGATGATTCTGTTACATCGTTGATATGCTAGTGCTTTGTTTAGATGTGTCCCATATGCTATAACTGTTCACTTGAGAAGCTTGGTATTTTGTTCATGCATTTGTATGATGCATGCTCATTGTTGCATTCATGTTAAATATGCTCATGATGATGGAGAAGATAATAAGATGATTTTCTAATAACAAACATCCTCGATGGGATCGAGTCATAGTGCCACCAAATCAAACTTCTTCAGTGCATCCACATTTGCCTTTATGGGAAGGCCCTAATGCAATCTATTTTCATGCCTCTCGTCGGTGCCTCCAATGAGGGAAGGTTATGGGCGCGCGCTACCCTGATCAGGTAGGCGGGCATAAGGCTTGTGTGCCTAGGTTCGTTTTTGAGCTCATGTCCCTGTTTGGGACCCTTTATGTTTTGCCACCACGGTGGCCATTGATGCCTTTGGTAGGCACGGGGCCACCCAGGACTGAACCCAAAAGGGGTGTTGGTCGGAGTGGCCGGGAGAGTGTCATGGCAGTAGGTCGGTTTTGTCGGAACGCCGGTGGTCCACCCGAATGGGAGTGCGAGGCCATGGGTTATGTGGTGTGGGTACAGTGTGCTACCTCTGCAGAGTGTGTGTGTTAAATCTATCGATAGCCGCGTCCTCGGTCATGGGCACAGTTCGTAGTAGGTCACACTATCGAGTCTTGGTCGAAATGGAGGACAAACCTAAAATAACTAAGTTGATAACTAATGTGGGATAAATAATGTGATCACTTGGACTATGAGATAGTCGTGAGGAGTCATGGTGATGTTCTAATATGATCACGAGACGAGGTCTTGGTGAGTCATGAGTTTGCTTCAAGGAGCTGTGGCAGAGTAAGAGGTTGTTGCGTAAGGTTAAATATGATATGTTTTCACGGGAGGTAACTGCTAGTGTATTTTCAGCATAGTTTCATGATGCCATGCCATGCTTTGATTGATATGCTAAATTATGCCATGATTGAGATGATATGCTATGCCATGTTATGTCATTGCCATGTTATGTCATTGCCATGTTAGAAGCATGTTTTGATATGCCATGTTAAGGCCATGTTAGTAAATGCTATGATGTTGTTCATGCTTAGTTGATCTGTATCATGCCATGTTTAGTAATTGATATGAGATAGGTTGTTGCATGCGCTTGGTTCTTGCTTTGTCTTCTGCTTGTTTGGATGCTATGTATTTGGTTGTCTTGCAAGTACATTCAATGTACTGACCTGGCGTGTCATGCCAATTTGTAGGTCGTGCCTGGATTGTTTGCTTGATTGGTCGCGCTAGGCCGTAAACTTGCCAGTCGTGTGAGTTGTGGAGCCCAGCCAGAATCAATATGCTGCCAAACCAGGACTTCCGGCGCCATTTAGATAGCCTTAGAGCTATGCCAGATGATTGTATTCATCAATGATGTAATCCTCTATACATGTATTTGGTGAATATTTCTGTACCTGGAATGCTATATCATGGACCTGTCGTGCGTCAGGTGTTATCCTGGGCTGACGTGCAAAGGCCCCCTGCTCCATGTGGATCGGGGTGCCACAAGCAGGCTCACCCCTCGGATCTCCATTGGAGTCTCTTCAAGTGAACGAGTGGGTACGCGGCGGAAGCAGTTCGTTTTTCAGCTCTTGGGGAACTGGATTCAACAGTAAACTGAGTGTGTACAGGCGACAACAGTTATTACCCCTCCCGCGCCCGCTGCGCGCTTGGCAGAACATGCACCCACGACGCATTCAAACGCCTCCATTAAGAAACCTATTTCGGCCACACGTCGGTTCATGAGCGGGTCTGTATTGGTACTGTAATAACAAGTGTTAGTGGTTACTTTACTTAAATTTAATTAGCTCGGTGCATTGGCTCGTTCTATCAGTGCCACATGATCAACACGCACAACAATTAGAATCATTATTCTCAGGGCGCACACGATTAGCACATTTTCGCACTTTCACACAGATAATACTACCAAGTTTGAACAGTTTGCTATGGTTGTTGGCCTCTGCATCATCATGCCATGTTTCCCAGCTTGCAAGATTCAGAACCAACGAATAAGATTCAAATAAAAAGTACAACAAAGATTCCTACACATCTCATTCAATCCCAGCTTGCAAGATTCAGAACCATCAAATAAGATTCAAATAATAAGTACAACAAACATGCCTACACATCTCATTGATTCCCAGCTTGCAAGATTCAGAACCAACCCATTAGAGCCTTTTGATAAAGTGAATACGGGATTAAATCCATCTTGGCTAGTCGTGTCATGCAACCCAAGAACTTGGCGAATGCTCTTGACCATCACAACATCTGTAGTTGAGTATTCCTGTTTGCACAACACAGATAATAAAGAGCATGATTACTATAATAGTCACTACTGCAGGATGGTCCAAACGCGACACTACGATGAGAGACCCTTCGACGAAACTGTCTGCGATGCCATAATCGCAAACGGTGGTGTAAAAACCGTCAAAAAAGGTGCAAAACATTTGCGATGACGGATGCATCAAACACGGTTCAGATTTTAGTTGCGTGTGCAATGCAGGGCATACGGTTCAGTTCAATTAACTGTTTGCGATGAGGAGGAACAAAAGAAACGGGCAGCCAGATGAAGGTGTGTGCGATATACAGCAGACGGTTCACTCGGATGAACTGTTTGTGATTAGGCAACACAAAAGAAACGGTCAGCCAGATGAAGGTGTGTGCGATATACGGCATGCGGTTCACTCGGATGAACTGTTTGTGTTGAGAGACGAGAACAGAAACGGTTCAACTTAACAAGATGTGTGTGATACACGGCAAACAGGTCCGTAATCAGAAATGTGTGCGAAGACCTATAATAACACAGACGATTGCTGCTAATAAGCCCTGTGATTTGCTCTGTCTACAGAAGAATAACATGTATCTCTACTATTAAAGGAGAATCGAACGTCGTGATGGTTCGACCACCACCTCCCCTCGTTCCATCTCCTCTCCCGCCCTCCTCGTACGAGCCCATGCATGCAACGAGCCAAGGCCTATTATTTTCCCTCGTGCAACCCTCCCTCCAACCCAGCCCGCAAATCCTCTAGGCCCTAGCCACGTTCAGAAAGAAAGTTTCCATGACCCACAAAGTTGCGACACATGCTCCCCCATGCCCCATTCTCGCCCACGTCGCTCCCCAATCACGTCTCTCGCCAGACCTGAGAAATTTCACCGCCGCCGCTGCCGCTCTACTCCTCATTCGCCCCTCGTGGTCGTCGTGGCCGCAGTCCTGGTCGTGGGAGCACGGCCGCCGGGATGGCGTACGTGCTGGAGCTCGGCCGTCGGGATGGGGTATGGGCTGGGAGCTCGTTCGCCAGGATGGGGACAGGGTGCGAGCGCGGTGCGGGATTAGGGGGAAATTCGCCGCCGCCGCCGCTCCTCTCCTCATTCACCTTGTGAGTTTCCTTTTCTATTGGTTGACTTTCACGTCTCCGGCAAGGGTAGCAAGGCAGTCGATCAGGGCGGCAATGGCAAGGGACGTCAGTGTGGATGCTGCGGCGGCGGCAGGCTCAACGCGGGAGACACTGACATCGATCGATCCCTGGAACCCGCCTTCCTGCACTCCAATGATGCAACACGCTCATGCCGCCTCTCCTCCCTCTAAGGCCGATCTACTCAACGCGTCAAGGTATCCATCGAGACTCCCGTGCTTGCTGGATTACAATTACACTCTGGAATTCCATTTTGTTCTCTAGCTGCTCGACCAAATGATTCAATGAGTTTGGAGTTGTAGAGGACATGGAAGGTCGCTTATTCAGAACCACGTATGATGTTCTTCAATAATTTAACTTCTTTTCTTACTCACTATATGTTCAGGTTGTGGAGCATACATTCTCGATCATACGTCCCACGGGCATTCTATTAAATATACTCACACAGGTATAACTTGGCGACTTGGCTTATGGTAGACGACCTTTTCATTAGCTATACTCAGATCAAGTTGTACTACCGAGGTAGCAGTAATTAATGATGTTGTAGTTAGTTGTAATCAATGAGGAAAACAGGTCTGGGTCGTATTGTGTTATACCGAAAACCATTGAAAAATACCAATTTCAGAAATAACGAGTTGCATATTAAATTGTTTATTGTATACAAATCTATATCCAGATCAGTTGTAGCAGTTATACTTCATATCGGAAATATTGATATTACCAATGAAACATAAGATGATTCGTCTGGGAGACTGTAATTAAGGATGATAATCCAGGTTTCACCTTAAATCTGCGGCAAAGCTATTGGAGTGAATACATTTTGGTGAGCATCAAGCTTCTTATTTTCTGTATGTTCAGTATGACGATAATCAAAATGCTAACTGTTTAAGTTTCTCTTGTAGATTTATGTGCAATAACTTCATTCCTCGACATTTCTATTCGGAGGCAGATGGCCTTGATGCCGTAGCATGAGTTGGTGTTGGCCATATGTAGTAAGATGTATTGAGATTCAGATATTGTATGCTTTCCAATACCTCTATATATGGTCTGTACATCTACACGTATCAAATTTGCTTCTTTTTCTTAAATTTTATCTCTTGACTTCTCTTCCAATGTCATTGCAATATTTCCATTTTCACTTTACATTAGTAGAAACAAATTGTGCCTCTTAGTCATGAGATAGTATTGATCACCATGCTCTTATGGTGATTATCTGACAAGTGTTTTATTTCAAATGTTGTGTTGTAGTTCAGATCTTGACAAGGTTGATCATATCATGGATTTAATCTTGCTTAGATATTTGTTACTACCTCCGTCCTGGTTTATTAGTATTTAGTCCCCCTCGTATTCAGTGTCATACTTTGACCTTGATTTTAACTAAGAAAATATAAGTTATACATAACAAAAATAACATCATCGGAAACTATATTCAAATATAAATCAAAGGATATAATTTTTGATGGCATGCATTAGTATTTTCTTACTTAAATCTATGGTCAAACATTGACACAAAAAGCGAAGGGGACCAATAAACCAGGACGGAGGTAGTACAAGTAACTTATATAGTTCCATGTTCCACTTCTACTACAGTTGGCATTGGCAACGCCAACTGGTTTGTGATACTTCATGTGAGGTTGATGAGGCAGCACGAAAAGTTTGATATTCTACTGGATGCTCGACTATCGGAAAGGCAGGTTCTCTATAATTTTGGTGTATTGGAGTCCTCTTCAGTTTGTGTTCTTAGTGATGTACTTCTTTGAAGAGACTAAATATATGGGTGATTTATTAATCGCCAGTGAGCCGTCAACGGATTTAATTTATGTTCGCTTGCTCCGATAAGGGTTCACGTCGAGGTATGCTTGCTAATTCTTCCCTAAGATACTTTCTAAGTGGTACTTAATTTCTAGGTACTTCAAGGACTTTGACTTTGTTAGTTAAAATTTTCATTTTAATCCATGTGATCAATTTCTGTATGGGCAATGCAAGTTCATAAATATTTGATTTTCTTGGTACTTGTTAGGTTACTACATGTGAGATTAATTGAACCCCTGATTATAAGTTTTTCTGTTTGATCTGCTACATTGCCATTATGCTTGGTTGTGGAAGTGCATGGCAATCATAGGTCACATTACGCCAATTGTGCTTGTTAGGGATTGGTTTTTGGAGACGTGCGTATTGGTTAGAGGCCACATGATGCCAATTGTGCTTGCATAATTGTACAAATTGATTTTGGGTGACCTGCATGGGATGCTAGACTCTGGCTTGAGCCTCTAAAGATGTTTCCCACAACCTGAAGATGTGAACTACGCTGTTGCTCCCGGTATGTGTGTTGCTTCCGCTGGATGATGCTCTGTTACTGCTGTTGCCTCAGCCGCCCTAACTGTCGTCTTCTTCCCTTATCTTCCTGCTCGATGAAGTTGTTCATGCTGCTAGCTTTGCATGCTATGGAGTTTCTGTCCCTACCTATGATAAATTCAGTATTGATCTACACATGTGTTTGCACAAAATTGTAAGACCTGGCTGATGATATAGTTTTGACTTATAATGATCTAATTATGTATGCCTTTTTCTGGAGATATATGTATGTCAGTATGCATTATTAAGTATATACTGGGCACAGAAGGGGGGTGTATTGTATCTCAGTGTGTAACATCATCTTTTAACCGAATATTTTATTCAATCTGAATTTAGATCTTTTATTTAGCCTGTACTAGCTTGTGATTTCCTATGCTGCAAACTATAATTAATTTTCTATAGCTGTCGGCTATGTACTAAAGTTTGCTAATGCACTTGGGATCATTTCTGGTTTGATAATAAATGAAGGTATGTCTAATTTGGATATTAACTAGAGCACCAACATATGCTTCTAACAACTGTGCGAGAAATTAACACAATTGAAGTATTTGACTCATCTATAGATTGACATTGTTCTAGCCTACTCCTTCAGTGCGTACACCTGATAATTGAGATTTGGACCCCTTTTTGTAATGATAACACTATAATCAGCAATTGATTGAGGATCACTTGGCAAATAAGTGGGGATATCGTCACTCAATAAGATTGCAGTTTGTGAAGTTTAGACTCTTTGCAACATCAGATTCCAGTAGATGTAGATATTCCATGCTTACTGTTTGACATGAATACTTTGTGCTGTGCTTCTTATCTCTAATAGTACTTTGTGTTTACTTATATAAATTAAAGGCCATAAATCGGGTTAAGACCATAGACTGGAGTCTCCTATGAATTTGACTCCGATGGTGGGGATCCCATTTCGGTGAAATCATGTTGCTATAACTTAAACACACCAGGAAGACAAGGGAGTAGTCGTTCCTTGGACTGGCATTTTTTTTTTCAACGACGGCATTGGCATGGATGATCAGTACAAGTGCTATCGGGGATTCTCTCGACCTGGCTCCTCCAGCCTCACTGGATGATGAAAGTTTCAGTCAAATGAGTTTATTATGTATTTGACATGAGATGCTCCAAAAAGATGTAGTACGATACATCTATTTCAAAAAGAAAGGGGATCAATTATAATTAGCTCTTGCCTCTATTTACCTGTAAAAAAACCTGTCGAAAAAACAAAAAAGTCTAGCCTCTATTTGCCCATACATGGCATGGAAGCGGTATGTTTTTTTTCGTAAGATATGTGGCACCGCTCTACTCTTTGAAAAATCTTTATTACAACAAAATGTCTTTTCAAGAAGCATTTTTTTCTCCAACGCATGGGCTCTCTTGCTATTTCTATTAAATGCCAAAGAATACAAAGAGTTCGTGCTAATATCCTTTGTAGCCAATGCTGAGAAAGTTTTCAGTGATGGATGGAACATGTAATGGCACACCTTGCTAGGGATCATCCACCCTGGAATGATGGTTACTTGCTTAAGATCTATATATGTCAGCATGGTTACTTGCTTATGATGGTTCGTTCAATACATTTGTGAGCTCTTGTTGATGTTAGTCAATGCACATGTCAAGAGGGTTATGACTTCTGTTGGACATGTGCTGACATACAGGGGCAATGGACATGAAGTTCATACACCTCACGTCGTGCGAGATTCGATCAAATGCATCGAGCTAGACTTTTGTATTATATTGATGATAAATATGTTCACATATAATTTGATTTGAGTCACGTTGATTGTGTTAAATTGTAACAATAAGAAGATATTTATCGCAACACACTTGTAAATCTGTGCGATTACAAGTTGTAAAGTACAATGATGTTTTTGTCTAATGTCTTTATTTCTAAATTTGTTTTCCCGTGGCAACGCACGGGCATTCAGCTAGTATATATAACTGAAATAAACATCCAATTACATAAGTGACTATACAGATCATTCGCACACACCTCAATAAACAATTGCGTGCATTCTAAAGTAGGAGAAACGATCGTCTAGTCATCTACTTCTTGTGACGCTCCCGCCACTGCTCTGTGGCTCGATCCCTCGTCTGGGGCAGGAAGAAGACACTTCCTCATGTCAACGATCTGCATGTACATCTCGTAGCTTGTTTACGCGTCCTTGGCCGTGTACTTGACATGTTGTTCATCCAGTCTCTCATGACACACACTATGCCAGGCGTTCTTGTCCTTCTTGCTCTCATTCATCATCTTCATTTAGTAGGGGTCGACGATGGCCGAGGCAAGGTCAACCAGGGAGTTCAGTTTGTTTTTTTCGATGCCCCAGACCTTGTAGTGGTGCTGGATGTTGACAAGATTTGGGCATTTCAAACCTGAAACCTTGAGCGCTTTTAGATCGTTGGTGGTGTCCACCGTAGCGAAACTGTAGTCGGAGCTGTTGATAAACCTGGAGAAACGCTCGCAAGGCCTTGTGGCAAGGTGATAGTGGTAGACGAGGACGTCATGTCGCACGCATAACTGGGCGCCGACAACCTTCTGATCGTGCCCAGCATGACCGATGGTGTACTCGAGGTCGAAGCCGGCCACTTGGTACTTGTCCTCGGCAAGGAACTGCTCCATAGTTTGGATGGAGCTCTCCACTGAGACCGGATCGTTCGTGTACACCACCGAGAGGGCCTTCCCCCTCACATGGGTGTCCACTACGTGATGTGTGGTGAACTACCCGCCGTTGTCGGCGGCGGCCGCTGGGAGCGCCATTGGAGCCACGGGGATCGCCATTGGAACCGCTGGATGTCCTCTCTGTATGTGTCGTCGTGGGTGTGCTTACTGTGCCGTGTGACGCGAGAGATGAAGGTAAATGGCCGCAGGAATAATGGGGGCCGGGCGGCCTGGATTCTCTGCGCATCCGCATGACAGTTTTTGCAGCGGGTAACTGCATTGTCGCGCCACGCCCGGGGCAACCGCATGCACACGAACGTGCGTGTTCGTGCGCCGACCCAAAACACTGGCAGCGCACGTGGAGGGACGAGGGCAGAGCACCCGGAGGGACGCGAGAGCAGAGCGCGAGCAGTGGGACGCGAGCAGAGCGCGCCGCGGCCGCCTGAACCGCAAGCAACCACACACATAGAGCAGTTGAACACGCAGGAAATGGTTGCCTACAAGCCGGGCGACAGTTGCGTCGCTGCGTAGAGAGCAGCCGTGTGCTACTACCTCCGTCTTGGTCTATAGTCCCCTTTATATTCTATGCCATACTTTGCCCTCAAATTTAACCAACAAAATGTTAATGCATGTTATAAAAATTATCTAATTGGAAACTATGTTCAAATACTCCAACTATATAATATTTGGCGACATGCATTCGTATCTACCATTCTTAAGAAGTTTCTCCCCACTTCTTCCTATTCTCTTAACATGCACGCTGTCCACATCAAATTTATGCCACGTTAGCGTTAACTTTGCAAAGAGCAGCCAATCAGTCTAATTGATTAGCCAGGCATTGGCCACGCAGTCCTGATTTGCGCGAGCGAGAAGTGCATGCATGCGCGCGTGCGACCAGAGAGTTACTACGCGCGAACGACACAAATCAATGCAAGCATGCAACTTCTCATGGTCAAAACCCATGCATGGCGTCCAAGATAACTCGGTGCAGTTAATTCCAAGAATAGACCACCGAAGCAATCCAAGCGCATGCATGTTGTCACTTAATTCGGTGTAGTTAATTACCATTGCCTAAAGCCCATGCATGCAGTTAATCATGGCTGAATTTACGGAGGATTTTATTCCGTTCCAATTCCCAGCCGCAGCATTTAGTTCTGGGCGCGTTATCATCTCCACCATAGTCCTTTTCTTTCGTCCATCTCCTGCGGTTTCCTTTCTCTTCGTCTTCTACGTCCGGTTCCACTTTCACAAATAAATTAAGTTCCTCGTCTTATGTTTGGATTCAGATTACGTAACAATATTCCTTCAAGAGCGATGGTGGCGTTGATGGCGAGGTGCCGCTTCTTCCAATCCTTCATGAGTCGACGCCGCCGGAGACACCACCCGCGCGCTGCTGCAAACCCAGACCCTTGTAATCTTCATAGTTGAACCGAGCCCTACACCCGTTGCCGATGAATCAAGCCTCGTAGGCTACGGTGCCTGAAGGCACGCACCCCGGCATCGACAAGAGCTCCCGGTGGGCAACACGTGCCAGTGCCACCGTTGGCATCCTCATCCAACATCAACTGAACCGAAGGTGGGGGATCTCCTTCCTTTCTATATCCTTAGATTTGAGTGAATTTTTCAAGTTAGCTTGAGTTGGAAGCTCTGTTAGTGTGTGGTACTAGGGATCCTAATTTTTAGAAAATGAAGCTTTGTTCCGTCACCAGACACCTTATCCACGTCAGCCAGTCTGGTCTGTCAATCGCACCTACATTCTCGAGATACGATGGGTCATGTTCAACTCTCTGATCTGGTTGGATTTGATTAGAAGCACTAGATGGTGAAAAAACTTTTTAGTTTTTGTATTCTTCTTGAAGGAATAAACAAATGAAACTTACCATGTACTACCTGCAACTACAGTCCTGCATCTCCCACAAAGACGAATTAATATGAATCATATTGGGATTTTTGTTGCTTTCCTATGATTTGTAGAATCAGTGCGTATGACATACTGTAGTTCATCTTCAATGTTTTCTCAGATCGATCTAATACCTTAGATGTACCATTGTCATTCTTCTACTGCAGGTGTTCAAAATAGAAGGTTTTGTTTGATCGTTACTAGGCATCCAGAGGCACATACATTTCATCCGAATGGAGGCAAGGAGCTCTAATTTTATTTTATCTGATGATGTGTTTTTCGTCCGGAGATAGATGCTGGAATAGTAACTGATGTTCAGTTTCAAGCATATGCATGTATAATTACAATTAATTATATTCTGTAAGGCTAAACACTTGGTATATTATCTCTTCAAACCTATAGCATCTCTTGATAAATGTAAGAATAATTCTTTTATGTGGTTACAATATCATTATATGATTGTTTTGGTTTGATGACACTCATAGCCTAAAAGGTACATCCTTGCAGAGAGGATAAGTATGGTCTGTTCCAACCATCATTTAGTTTAATTGTTCTATGCTGGCTGAGAGCCTATTAAAAAGGTGTGACTAAATGGAGTGTATATGTTGTTCTACTCAGGAATCATGCTATTTTGTACACCTCTTCTTATTCTCTCTAATGGGTATTAGGTTGCATCTAAACTATACTTTCCTTATATTACATGCATTATAATTAGGTAATAATACATAATTTTTATTTGGATTTTTTGAAAACTGACTTCTCATATTATTTCATAAAAGTTTCATATGCAATACTACAAATTCCCGCAGCAACGCGTGGGGTATCATCTAGTTTTATTAGTTAAACCATACTTATAAACCAGGACGGGGGTATAGTAGGTAATTAAATCACAAACATTTTTTTATTAACCGTATGTGTATGTGGCCTTTCGTCCTCCTATCACACGTCTTGTCACCCCGCTGTCGTACACGGCTTACAGCGCAAGCTTGCGCAGCGCGTGGGGGCGTACATTTGGCCAAACGGTGGCGCCAATGAATCGTCGGTGAGCCCGTTCCCGCGCAACCTCGCAGGTTCCCGCGCTAGCTTCCCGCCTGACTCGGTGAAATCCCCCAAAATCCCAATGCTTACCGGCCTGCTATATAAACCCTCACGGCTGGTGAGTCATGTGTCGCATTTTCCCCTCCCTCCCTATAGCTTATCACACATGCTTCTCCCACAATCGCCAATGGCACCGGTCCGTCATCGTCGCTCAGCCACTCCGCCGTCATCAGAGGACAGCTCCAGGTGGGAGGCTACACCGCGGCGGCGGCTCAGTCCCCGGCGTAGTGTAGTGCGCGTGGCGTCCCTGTGGGGTGTGCGCGGAACACCCACCACACGCTCCGCCGCCGATGGTTGCCGGCCGCCGTTGCCGCCACACCAAAGTCGAAAGCCAGGGCCATCGCCTCCTCCGCCGCCGCGGCCCGAAGGCAGGAGCTGGCCGTCGTGGCCGCCACCCCACTGCCGGCCACCATAGCCATCACCCGCTCCGCCACCGTGGCCCGAAGATGGGAGGTGGTGGTTGTGGCCGCCACCCCATCGTCGGCCGCTAGGGCCGCCAGCCCACCGTCGACCGCCGGGGTCATCACCCGCTCCGCCACCGCTGCCCAAAGGCGGGATGCGGAGGTGGATGCCTGCATGTGCGTCAGCGACCTTGCGCGCTACACCGAGTTCCTGCAGGAGGAGGAGGAGCGCCTCGTCGAGCATGCAAAGAGCCTTACCGCCACCGTGGCCGCGGCACACGCCGCCTCAGAGGCGAGGTATCAGGATATCTACGAGGAGAACCCCCGCTTCCAGAGGGGTCGTCTGGAGCGGCAGAGGGCGTTCGAGGTGAGCTTCGCTGAAGCTGCAGCAGCGGCAGGCACCGTATTGCAGTTGTCCTACTTGTCGGTAGGCTCCTCCTCCTCTGCCTCTTACTGAGCGTGCTCGGCAGAGGAGAGGCAGCCAGAAGTAGTACAAAGCCCCTCCGTAGTAGTAGTAGTATTTAGGGGCTATTTTGTTCAGTTCATCTGACTATAGATGTGGTGGAACTGTACAACGTACTTAAAATTAGCTAGTATATATATAGTTGAACTAGCTATTTCAGTACGTGGTTGGCAACAATTGGGGAAAAGTTTGGTCGGTTCAGCTGTCGAGTTGAACTGTTTGTATAAAGAACGACTGCTTAATCTATGAATGAAATCTATGCTTCATTACTGAATTTTAGTTGCAAAAATTAGATACTGCTAGTGATTTTTAGCTTCATATTTTGAAAAATCGCAGTATTACGAGGTTGACAAATGGCAATGTTAGTAGATCAACAAATGTCAATCTTTCCAGTTTGACAAATGGCAACATACCCAATATGACAAATGCGAATCTTACCAAATTGTTTGTAAGTGGTTGCACACGGGCCATCCAAAAGAACCGTTTGCGTTGAAGAGATGCACAAATCCTGCTCTCACTTTGCATACGGGTGTTCTATCTAAAACATTTGCGATCAATAGCCGCAAAATCCTGCTCGGCACATTTTCCCTTGGCTTCCTGGGGAAGCTCTTGGTTTGCATACGGGTGTTCTAACTGAAACGTTTGCGATGAGTGTTTTATATTTAAAAACCATTGACATTTTTTTCAAAAGAAAATCGTTTGATAAGTCTGTACATTAAGAGAGAAAAACACAAGTTCACTCAAACCATATCTTTCATTCATTCATACTACGAATTTATATTCATATGATCGAGATACAGTATTAAAACCTAGAAAAAAACTATTTCCGGCGGCGGCGGAGGCGGCGTGCCGTGCCGTCGTTGTCGTTGTCGTCCTCCAGGACGCTGTTGTTGAAGTCTTCAATGCAGCACAAAATGTTCTTCACTTGTAAATAAAACATCATGTCGTCGTGCGATCAATGGGCGGGGCGTGCGAGGACGGCAGCTGGCGGCGCTGAGAGGTAGCGGTCGACGGCGGCGTCCCATGCCGCTGAGGAGGGTGCGCGCACGGGCACGGGCGCGGCGGGTGCAGCCAAACGCACGGGGATCGGCGCCGCGGTGGGTGGAGGGGCGCGCACGGGCACGGGCGCTAGCGCTGGCATGTACACGAGCTCGCGCGGGTCCACGGAGACCTCGCTGACGCCCACGGCTTCGAGCTTTGTGATAGTGCTCGGCGACCAGCCCGTCAATTCTATGGGGATGGTCGCAGGTGCGGGCGCGGGGATGGGAGCTGGGACAGGAGCGGGGGCAGCAACCGCCGCGGCCAGCTTGTTCTGGGCCATGTCCATGAGGCCCCATTCCTCCTTATTTTCTATCTCCTCCGGCTCGGAGTCGACTTCACCAAACTTGAAGATTCGTGGCAGATGATGCTTCTGCGCCATGGCGTTGGTGGAGGTTTGCGGGAGGGAGGGGAATGGGAGGCGAACAGTAAGGCTGCCCATATTAAGCAGTGGCTCAGGCGCCATTAATGGAGAGGAAGGCGAGCGGCCATGGAAGTCAAAGGCTCGCTTCCCAGTGAGCCTGCGCAGCATACAGCTCGCACGCTTCCCGGTGAGCCTGCGCATTGGAGGACAGCTTGCACACCTCTCGGTCAGCCTGCGCATCGGACTGCGCTTGCACGCCTCCCGTTCAGTCAAGCAGCTGTCCGCACGACACCTCCTATAGCCATTAAAACCAAGACACGCGGCGTCACGTGAATGGTTAACAAAACGCACACGGTTTGAATTATACAAACGTTTGAGATATTAAAGTGGCAGCTAATTTTTCAAAATGCCTTTGTTGGCTGTTATTCGAGGGCGCCTTCTCTCAAAATGGACACAAAAATACCACAACATGTCGGGTGCCATTCCATGATAGCATGCCAAGTTTCATGTATTTCAGACGAGTTTTGGATTTACTAGAATTTAAAAATAAAGTATCTCAACATTTTGCTGGCAATCAACGGTGCCCTGGTGTTTGAAATTCATTCCCATTTCTTGCATGGGACCTAAGCATGCACCCAATGACAAAGATTGGATTTTTCAACCAATTTATATGTAGTGGAGCATGTGCATGTAATTCAAATTTGAATTATGCACATAAATGCATTGAAAACCCAATTAATGCATAACAATGTCCAAACGAACCCCGAAAAATCCCAAAAATTGACACAACACTCCTGTTGTTCTATGTTGGCACGATAAATTTTTTGAAAGCAATAAGAGGCAATGGATATCGTTTCGTCCCCAAAGGTGGGACGTTCCCTACCGAAACCATCATGCTTGTTGTGAGAAGCTCTGGTTTGTGAGAAGCATATACCCAAACCTACCCCAAATGGGACAAATTTTTTACCACGACATGTTGATGCTGCTCCATGATAGCATGCCAAGTTTCCTGAATTTCAGAGGAGTTTTTTATTTACTAGAATTTAAAAACCAGGTATCTCAATGTTTGCCACCGAGTGACGGTGCCCTGGTGCTTGAAATTCATTACCCTTTTTTGCTTGGGACCTAAGCATGCAACCAAGGACACATATTTGAATTTTCAACCAATTTATATGCATTAGAGCATGTGCATGTATTTCAAATTTGAATTATGCACATGAATGCATTGAAAACTCAGTTAATGCATAAAAATGCCCAAACGAACCCCGAAAAATCCCAGAAATTGACACAAGACTCCTGTTGTTCTATGTTGACACGAGAAAACATTTGAAAGCAATAAGAGGCAATGGATATCGTTTTGTCCCCAAAGGTGGGACGTTACCGAAACCATCAGGCTTGTTGTGAGAAGCTCTGGTTTGTGAGAAGCATATCCCCAAACCTGCCCCAAATGGGGCAAAAAATTTACCACGACATGTTGATGCCGCTCCATGACAGCATGCCAAGTTCCATGAATTCCAGACGAGTTTTGGATTTAATAGAATTGCAAAACCAGGTATCTCAATGTTTGTGGCCGAGTGACGGTGGCAGGGTGTTTGCCATTCATTCCCATTTCTTGCATGGGACCTAAGCATGCAATCAAGGACACATATTCGAATTTTCAACCAATTTATATGTATTAGAGCATGTGCATGTAGTTTAAATTTGAATTATGCACATGAATGCATTGAAAACTTAGTTAATGCATAAAAATGTCCAAACGAACCCCGAAAAATTCCAAAAATTGACACAACACTCCTGTTGTTCTATGTTGACATGAGAAATTTTTTGAAAGCAATAAGAGGCAATGGATATCGTTTCGTCCCCAAAGGTGGGACATTCCCTACCGAAACCATCAGGCTTGCTGTGAGAAGCTCTGGTTTGTCAGAAGCATATCCCCAAACCTGCCCCAAATGGGACAAATTTTTTACCATAACATGTTGATGCCGCTCCATGACAGCATGCCAAGTTTCATGAATTTCAGACGAGTTTTGGATTTAATAGAATTTAAAAACCAGGTATCTCAATGTTTGCGGCTGAGTGACGGTGGCAGGGTGTTTGACATTCATTTCCATTTCCTGCATGGGACCTAAGCATGCAACCAAGGACACAGATTTGAATTTTCAACCAATTTATATGCATTAGAGCATGTGCATGTAGTTCAAATTTGAATTATGCACATGAATGCATTGAAAACTCAGTTAATGCATAAAAATGTCCAAAAGAACCTTGAAAATTCCCGAAAATTGGCACAACACTCCTGTTGTTATATGTTGACACTCGGAAAAAATTGAAATCGAGAAGAGGCAACGGATATTGTTTCGTCCAGAAAGGTGAAACGTTCCCTACCGAAACCATCACCCTTGTTGTGAGAAGCTCTGGTTTGTGAGAAGCTTATACCCAAACCTGCCCCAAATGGGATAAAAAAATGACCACGGCATGTTGACGCCGCTCCATGATAGCATGCCAAGTTTCATGAATTTTGGACGACTTTTGGATTTACTAGAATTACAAAAGCAAGTACGTCGACGTTTGCCAAAGAGCCACAGTGTCGTGGTCTTCGAAATTCATCCCCATTTCTTGCATGGGACATAACCATAAACCCATGGACACATATATCATTTTATAACCCATGTTAGTGCACCGAAGCATGTGCATGTAGTTTAATTTTGAATTGTGCACCTGAAATGGCTAGAAAACCAATTTAATGTATAAAATGTCCAAACGAACCCTGAATAATTCCAATTCTTTTACGACGCACATATAGTTGCATGTTCACTGCAGATAAAAGGTCTAGCAATTCAAACACTGTCAATTGCCACTGTGACCCCATTATGTAATTCAAATCAAGATGAAAAATCAAGTAGATGCCACACAGTTTATTATCACCAACCGCGTGAGATGCAGCACAAAATATCCTGGAGCACCGTCGGTGTATAGTACGCCTATGGCTTACGCGAGAAGGTGCATTGGCTACAGTCCACAACCGGCGTGTCAAGCACACTAGCTCGCTCCCCAAATATCATTTAAATGGTCAATCGTCGCCGGTGAAAGATGTGGACGTGGACCCGCGTCGCGAGGGAAACTTCGGCGGCCCACTCCGGCGAGACCGCGGCCGCAGCCGCCATGCACGTGCTAACAAGGTGCATAAGCGTGGCCGCAATCTGTGACCGCGCGGCCAAGGCAGCCCAAACGGCCGCTGTTGCTTCTCAGGTGGTGGCAGCAACATCTGCCTCGGGCATAGAAACTGGTGGGAGCGGCACAACAGCTGTCCGTTCCGCAGCGGCGGCCTTAGCCCTGATGGAGGCCACCGACGACCATGTCGAGGCCGTCCACACCCAGCTCGCGGCGGTCACCGCACAAGTCGAACGAAGCTTCTCCGACAACGGTCGGGAACCCACGGCCAAAGAGTTGGCAATCGCCGAGAGTGTTCGAGCAGCCGTCCATTCCTCCGCCGCATACCTTGCAATGACGGAGCCCGTCCAAGCCCAGATTGCGGCCGCCCACTCCCAGCTCATGGCGGCCTTTTCCAAAGAGATAGCAGGCGCGGATGGCGAGATGCTTGCCGAGTATGGTGTGATGGATGCCATGGAGCCCCTTCCCCAGGAGACCGTCGGGCGTGAGCTGGACATGGAGGCGGCGGCGGAGATCGACGAGCACCAGCCGTAGTAGTACTCTTTGTTTTGTTTAATTAAGAGCATCGGTCTTTAATTTTTTAGAGTAATGTTTAGGTCAGGTAGCTCTATTTAATTGCTGAACTTGCTCGATTAAGAAGTGTGGGTGTGTTGTAGTCTCCTTTGTGTACCCAAATTATGCAATGACGTGGATGACTACTGTAACCAGGGAAATTTGAACAAAAAAATTTTACGTTCAAACTCATCACACATGGGTTAAGCTATCGGAATCATTTGTGATGATCACATATCGTACACAGTTCTGAATAAGGGACCGTGTCTGATGACACTTTGCGCGCCAGTTTTTTCGCTGAAGCGATTCCAAATTTTCGGCTTCCGTGGAAATATCTACCTCCCCGCCCCTCCCCCTTACCAAAAGCCACATTTCCCCTGTTTCCGCCTTTCCTTTCCAAGTTGAAACCTTCACTCCTTGCTTGCAGCACTGCCTCCTTGCCGGTGACCCTCCTTCACGCTGCTCGGCCTCGTCTATCCAGGTAGGTAATCCACACCCGACCCCCATCCTCCTCCTCCTTCCACATCCCACATGCCCGACCGCCGGCGCGACACCTTCCACCCAAATCACCGACCCCTCAACCAAATAAGCGCCACCCTAAGCCATGGTGCACACAGTATAGCCAGGAGCTCGAGGAGCATTTGGCAGCGGAGAAGCAAATCGCGGCCACATGCGCGGATGAGGTCGCGATGGCTGCCATTCGTGCCGACCCCCAGATCTTGGAGGAGCACCTTGCCATTTTCTAGCTACGCCGGTTAAGCATGCTCGGTTTACCCGTTGCGTGTGCTGCTCCTGCCTTTCCTTCACAAATTCTAGTGAATTGTGCTATCTAATTTTACCATGCAATCTGTTGCTCTAGTGTATATGTTCTATATGTCATGCAGTGTGGTGCTCACTTATTAACTGCTTGGTTAATTAGTTGTCGTCTTAAGTTAACTGTTTGGTTCAATTCTACAAATGTGATGTTCAATGTGAGAAATTTTGTATTGTCTTCCATGTGAGAAATAAATCGAATTTATCTTTACAAAATACACGAGAAACGAATATAATTGCTATATTTCCAAGTTGTCAAGCATGCTTGGTTTGGTTATACATTGTGCAATGTGGTGCTCAGTTAACGTTTGGTTCATTTGTGTTGTGGTGTTTAGTTAACAATTTGGTTCAATTCTGCAATGCGATGTTCAATAGTTGTGGGTGCATTATTTTATTATATACCATGTGAAGAATAAATTGAATTTGGCTGTAGTAAATACATGAGAAACAAATACAATTGCTATATTTACATGTTTTTAAGCATGCTTGGTTTGGTTAATTATCTGATCTTCTATTAGGAGTATGTTATATTGTGCAATGTGGTGCTCAATTAATGTTTGGTTCATTTGTTGTGGTGTTTAGTTAACTGCTTGGTTCAATTCTGCAATGCGATGTCCAACTGTCGTGGGTAGAATTTTGTATTGTTGTGCATGTGAGGAATAAATCAAATTTGGCTGCACTTAATACATGAGAAAAATACACAAGTGCTATATTTCCTACTTCTTAATCATGCTTGGTTTGGATAAATGGGTGTTCCACGTGGCTTGAATTAATCTGATGAATCTGCAATGTGCTTATTTTTCATCAACATATTTTACTGATAGCATGCAAACCCTTACTTAACCTGATGAATAACTATGTTATATGTGTTGCAGGGAAACAATGGGAATCACTGAGGTTCACAATCGAGGTTAGCATGTGCATGGTACGTTGTCTAATAGCACATTATTGTGCAATTGCAGGAACCATTCTAATATTTAGATTTTTTACAATTTGGTCTTGCACATGTAGGTCCTGCTATCAAAGGTTTTGACCCACTGTTCGGCCCTTTTTGCATATGGGGAAATGAGTTGTCCATGAATATCAATCAATTCAAGAAACTCAGAAAGATTGTTAGAATAAAGAAATTACCGACAAAAAACAACAAGATCTTTGTCTACACAATGAAGAAGACATCAGTTCACTACAAGATGGTACTAACTATTATACCTTGCCTTTTTTTATTCCTTTGCCCCATTTCCAATACAGAGAAGATATTTATGCACATCCTTGTGTTCAGGCCTTTCCAAAGCAGTTCATTGATGATTACCTCTCAAACCACCTCTATGGTCAGCAGGCGAGAAAGGTTTTCATACAACACCCACGGTTCAATATTCAAGTGTTCCTGAAGAGGACGAAGGACGGACGGTCAATCATCCACAGGCACTGGCCCAAAGTTGCAAAGACCTCCAACATGAATGAAGGCTCAATATTCGCCTTCCGCTTCAGCAGTTTTCCTGATGCGATGCATCTGTCTATATATCGTCTATGATGCTAATTTCGAAAGGTTCTACATGTTGCATGTGAAACTTGGTGGTGGTGCAGTTGTGTAATGGGGTAGCTGAGTGCTGAAGCTATATCATGTTGTACTCTGATGTATTTCAATTATGAAATCCTGCTTCCTTAATATGGAAATGAAATATATTATGTGCTTAATATGAATTTCAATTAGATTAATAAATGGATTATTATTAATAGGGAAATTAGCACGCTAATGGCGAATTAGCCTGCTAATTGGGTTTTGCTATTACAAACGGTTATTGAGAAAATACCATGGGCGATGACCTCAGGCAACGCACACAGTTTCTAGGAATAAACTGTGTTGGATCAATGAACAATCACACACGACCTTCTCTTGAAAACTGTTTGCGTTAGGCCACCTTGCGCAAACGTTTACCACATAAAAACTGTGTGTGATGGACAGCTTTGCCACACAGTTTCTTCTATGCACCTTGTGTGATGCATCCAATAACGCAAACGATTAAATTGTTAATATCGTGTGCAATGCCAATGCTATCACAAACGATGTAACGGGGAAAATTGTGTGTGATGTACCTGTGAACGGAAATGTTTTCCTTGAAGCGACTGTGTGGGATGTACATACGAACGAAAACGTTTAGTAGGGACTGACTGTGTGGGATGTACTTGCGACCGGAAACAAATTTGCCTGTATAATTGTATTTTTTAGCTCTACTGTACTTATTTCCGTATATGAGCGCTCGCCAGTCGCACACGACCTCATTTTGCCGAGCGTGTGCGCCAGGAGAGCATATCCCCGACGGTTTCTGGGTCGTGTGGGAAGGACCCCCTATCGCCGTCACTCACTAGTCAACGGTTCCAAATGCCGTCGCGGAAAGGGGTTAAAAACCGTTTGTATAGCACCAACGTGTACCAGTGAGTGGCACTAGTGGAAGCCAACCTGCAGCTCCACTCGATGATTCAATTCATGCCACTTTTTCTGCAGTTCACCTGAAATTAAGCAAAGATTGCATCATTCAGCTAGGAAGAAGTACTTGCTCTCGTGAGCTGGCAGGTTCTTCTTTAGTAGTTGCACAAAAATTGAGCAGCATTAAGGTTGGCTGTCCTGCTCATGTAAGGTTCAACTATAATTTTCTTATCCTTTTTTGCAGTTCCACTAAAATAAAGTGCAATTGTGGTGATAGTGACAGCTCATTTTGCAAAGGCTAATAAAATGTTGCATGAGATTACCAGCAGAATTTGACGGAGGTTTTGGAAACTCCAATCACCATTTTGTGCAGTTCCACCAAAATTGAGAGATGTTTGCCACGTGACATTTTAGTTGAACTGTACAAGACACTCATTCCAAAAAAAATGTTTTGTGAAGTTCACCAAAAGGTCACAATAGCAACAAGGTGAAATGGATATCCCTATCTGCACAAAAAGATAGAAAGTAAACAATTGCTGGTCAATAAGAAGATATGAAACATACACGAAATGAAAAGAAGCATCTTAATTATGTTCATGGCAATCACGCAAGGATAGTAGAAATTTTAAGACGTCAACAATGCTTGATGTTACCGGAAGCATTACGATCAGCAGTGACATTCGTCAAATATGGGATCACTTTAATGGTGGCATCGCTTGTTTACCAGATACAGTAAATCAACAGCAGCTAAAGAGTCGGTTTAAGGGCATGGGACCGTGGGGGCACCAGGACACTCAGCAGCGTAAAGAAGCAACTTACTTATCATAATGGGGAAACAGCAGGAGTACCATTTGTAACACAGTTTAATTGCATCATATCATTGGATGCATTAGATTAACAATAACACTAGTTAGACATGTCATTAAGGTAACAGTGTGATCGTTTCATTTTACATGTGCCCTTACATTAACAACAGCAAAAAGTTGGTATAAGGACATGCGATAGTGGACACATCAGCACAATGTACCTACAAGGAGGCATAAAGTGGTGATGCCGAGTTTGTTCATGCTCTGTGAGGGCAGCAAATCTAATCCTGGAGACCTTTTACTGTGTGAGGGTAGCAAATCTGATCCTGGAGACCTTTTACTATGTGAGGGCAGCAAATCTAATCCTGGAGACCTTTTACTGTGTGAGGGCAGCAAATCTAATCCTGGACATACTCTGTTGACTTGTCCACCAGCCGCCACTTTCTATCCTTTTTTCAACCAATAATAGATATGTTCCTTATCCAGTTTGTACTACGTTTTCCCATAATTTCTATTTTCAACGAAGATACCGGTTGGGTATCCGGTCTCTACTACTTTCCCCCTGTTATTTCTTCTTTGAATCAAGTCCTAGATTCATGCTACGACTTTCCCCTTTCTTCGTTGTTTGAACCAAGTCCTAGATTCGAATGCATGAAGTAGGTTTATCTCTAATAATAATAAAAATTTTGGTGGCTTTGGAAGAGCTGATGGAAGTAGAAAAAGATGCACATGCAAACACGTGGGGAGCTGGGGCAGTAGAGCCAGGCCGCTTTTGAAGAACTTATACCTGAGGGTCGTCGGGGTGTCGGCGGCGGCAGGTCGGATCTGCGCACAATATGGCAGGGAGGAAGAATGGTCGGAGGACCTCCTGAGCCGGCGCTGTGTCGGAGAGAACGACACGGGCAGAGGATCTGGCCCCGCCAGCAGCTGTGGGTTTCCTCCCTCGCCGGTGATGACCGCATGAACGATGGACCTAGTCCTCTACACACACCGGCCGAAGGGATCCGGCTAGATCTATGACCAACGGTGAGCAGAGAGAAAATGTCGCTACCCATGCCTTATTTAGATCTGGAGAGGACGAGAGAATGAAGAGAGCAACCCTAGTAAAGCAAGCGCTCAGGCCCCTGCATACATATATAGTGGAGTGAATATCTTTTTCTCTCCACAACAAGCGTTGCAATTTGTGTACGTGGCATTAAAGGAAATGACCTCTCTATTTAACGTGACAAACTGTACGACTCCTACTTACTAGTAGTAGTATTGTTCACTTGTGCTCCCCGGCCCTCCATTCATTGAACAACCCCACGGGTGAATAAACATATAGTACTAGTATTTATATAGAACGAACAAGCTTGAACTATTTTCGCGTAGTTAAAAGTTGAGGGCGGGGCTTTTCCCGGGCAGTATGCGCGGCAGTTTTTGCGTAGGCGGTTTGACAGAGAGGCGAGGAGGGTGAGGGAGTAGCGGATTCAACTTACTTACTGCTGGAAAGGTCGGGCTATGCGATTTGATGGCGCGTTACTACTGGAAAGACTTGTGATACGACTACTCACTATAGTCATGAATTACTGGCGCTACGACCGGGGTGATGCCCCCCTTCCGTTCCACACTCTAATCTGGTGCATGACACGTCGTCCCGGATGCTGGCTCTCCCACATGTCGGCGAAGTACGTAGTAAGAAGGAGCAAAGAATCATGCGGTATATATAGTGTATATACTAGTACTACTACTCACGTCGGAGGAGTGCGAACCACGGCAGCCCAGTGAACCAGCAGTAGAAAATAATGTGGTAATATGGCCATAAATACAATGTGCTACGGTCCAGACTGTAGCATGTACAGTACTATGATACGTCTCCAACGTATCTACTTTTCCTAACGCATTTCCTCTTGTTTTGGACTCTAATTTGCATGATTTGAATGAAACTAACCCCGGACTGACGCTGTTTTTAGCAGACCTGCCATGGTGTTGTTTTTGTGTAGAAATAAAAGTTCTCGGAATGGAATGAAACTTTGCGAGGATTTTTTATATAATAAATAAGAATTCCTAGAGCCAAGATCCACCAGAGGGGGGCACCCGGGTGGGCACAACCCACCAGGGCGCCACCCTCCTGGCGCGCCCAGGTGGGTTGTCCCCACCTGGTGGCCCCATAGACCCTTAAACCGACGCTATAAAATCCTATTTTTCCTGAAAAAATCAGGGAGAAAGAATTATCACGATCCATGAGATGGAGCCTCCGTCACCTCATGTTCTTCATCAGGAGGCCAGATCTGGAGTCCGTTTGGGGCTCCGGAGAGGGGGATCTTCGTTCTTCATCATCACCAACTCTTCTCCATCGCCAATTCCATGATGCTCCCCACCGGGAGTGAGTAATTCCTTTGTAGGCTCGCTGGTCGATGAGGAGTTGGATGAGATTCATCATGTAATCGAGTTAGTTTTGTTAGGGCTTGATCCCTAGTATCCACTATGTTTTAAGATTGATGTTGCTATGACTTTGCCATGCTTAATGCTTGTCACTTTGGGCCCGGGTGCCATGAACTCAGATCTGAACCATTTATGTTATCATCATTATATCCATGTTCTAGATCCGATCTTGCAAGTTATAGTCACCTACTACGTGTTATCATCCGGCAACCCCGGACTGACAATAGTCAGGACCACTCCCGATGATGACCGTAGTTTGAGGAGTTCATGTATTCACCGTGTGTTAATGCTTTTTTCCGGTTCTCTATTAAAAGGAGGCCTTAATATCCCTTAGTTTCCAATATGGACCCCGCTGCCACGGGAGGGTAGGACAAAAGATGTCATGCAAGTTCTTTGCATAAGCACGTATGACTATTTAGGGAATACATGCCTACATTATATTGATGAGCTGGAGCTAGTGCCGTATCGCCCTAGGTTATAACTATCTCAAGATGAATATCATCCAACAAATTACCAATCCAATGCCTACGAATTTATCTTCTATTGTTCTTGCTAAGTTATTACTACTATCATCATTGTTGCACTTGCTACAAAATTACTTCTATCACTGTTACTGTTATTATTGCTGCTGTCACTACTATCAAAACTATCATACTACTTTGCTACTGATCACTTTGCTGCAGATAATTAATATCCAGGTGTGGTTGAATTGACAACTCAGCTGCTAATACCTTCAAATATTCTTTGGCTCCCCTTGTGTCGAATCTATAAATTTGGGTTGAATACTCTACCCTCGAAAGCTGTTGCGATCCCCTATACTTGTGGGTTATCAAGACCTTTTTCTGGCGCCGTTGCCAGGGAGCATAGATATATTTGTTGAGTCACTTGGGATTATTACCAATTTATCACTGATGCTAAGACTAAGATTTATCCCTGTAAGACGAGGGGAGGTAAGGAACTTGAAAGGACCGAGAAGAGGTGTCTAGAGGGGGGTGAATAGACTCTAAGAAGAAAAGTTGCAGTTTTTATTTTCCTTAAGTTGATGTGGAGTTTTGGCACAAGTTTAAACATACACAATACATATCAAGCAAGCATGGCAAGAGTGTATGAGCAGCAGAAAGTAAAGCATGCAAGTTGCAAGAATGTAAAGGGATGGGATTGGATTGTGCAAACGCAATTTGGAGACATGGAGATTTTTTATTCGTGGTTCCGATAGGTGGTGCTATCGTACATCCACGTTGATGGAGACTTCAACCCACGAAGGGTAACGGTTGCGCGAGTCCACAGAGGGCTCCACCCACGAAGGGTCCACGAAGAAGCAACCTTGTCTATCCCACCATGGCCGTCGCCCACGAAGGACTTGCCTCACTCGGGTAGATCTTCATGAAGTAGGCGATCTCCTTGCCCTTACAAACTCTTTGGTTCAACTCCACAATCTTGACGGAGGCTCCCAAGTGACACCTAGCCAATCTAGGAGACACCACTCTCCAAGAAGTAACAAATGGTGTGTTGACGATGAACTCCTTGCTCTTGTGCTTCAAATGATAGTCTCCCCAACACTCAACTCTCTCTCATAGGATTGGATTTGGTGTAAAGATGATTTGAGTGGAAAGCAACTTGGGGAAGTCTAGAGATCAAGATTTATGTGGTTGGAATGGAATATCTTGACCTCAACACAAGTGTAGGTGGTGTTGGAAGTGTAGGCATGTTCTGATGGCTCTCTCCACGAATGAAGAGTGAGTGGAGGGGTATATATAGCCTCCACACAAAATCTAACCGTTACACACAATTTACCAAACTCGGCGGAACCGAATCGTTAAACTCGGTCAGACCGATTTAGTTCATAATGTGACCGTTAGGATTTTTGGTGGGACCGACATGTCAACTCGGTGAGACCGATTTCGTTAGGGTTAGGGCATAACGTAATCTCGGTGAGACCGATTACACAAACTCGGTGAGACCGATTTTGGTAATAGACAAACAGAGAGTTGGTCAGGCAAACTTGGTGGGACCAATTCGCTCATCTCGGTTGGACCAAAACGTTACGAAGGGGTGACAGAGAGTTTGCATTGCAATCTCGGTGGGACCGATTGCATATTTCGGTGAGACCGAAATTATTGCAAATAGGTAACAGAGAGTTTGCAATCCCATCTCGGTGATACCGAGATCCCTATCGGTGAGACCGAATTGATTAGGGTTTCTGGCGGTGGCTATGTCAAGAGAACCCGGTGGCGCCGGATAGAAAGATTCGGTGGGGTCGAGTTTAACTTTTGGTTTGGGACAAATGTGGATGTGAGAAAGTGGTTGAGGGCTTTGGAGCATATCACTAAGCACTTTGAGCAAGCAAGCCATTAAGCAACACCTCATCCCCTCTTAATAGTATTGGCTTTCCTATGGACTCAATGTGATCTTGGATCACTAAAATAGAAAATATAGAGTCCTAAGCTTTGAGCTTGAGCCAATCCTTTGTCCTCAACAACTTGAAGAGGTTCCACATCCTCTAGTCCATGCCACTTCATTGTTGAACTTATCTGAAACATACTAGGTAGAAACATTACTCCAACAAGAGATATATTGACATTAATTACTAAAACCACCCAGGGAGCACTTGTTCTTTCAATCTCCCCCTTTTTGGTAATTGATGACAACATACATCAAAGCTTTAGATAAAGATATAGGGAATAACAAGTAAAGCTTTGCAAGGACATGTAACATGCATAGGCTCCCCCTACATGTATGCAATCATGTGAATATGGAACATAAGAGCATATGAGTGCATAATCATGACAGAGCAAGCAATGAGTTACATGTATCTTGGATATATGCATCAGAGCACATGATGTAAATATGGGAAATGTATCTTCATGCTCATGAGTTCTTCTTGCAAACAGTATGTACAACAGCAAGAAATCCTCATACACATGACTGTGATGCATATACTTACCTTGTGGTCTTGAGTTGGCTTAGGAAGGAGTGAACCTATGTAAACAAGGTTAGATAACACAGATACACCTACTAGCCAGAGCAAACAACAGAAACCACAAGAGTACCAAGATTGGGATGACATGTAGAGAGTGAGTACTGAGTACTCTATTGGATATAGACATGTCCCCAAAGGTAAAGATGTGCAATGAATTCAAGAATTTCCTTCCCTTAGATGTCTTGCTCCCCTTGAATCTAGCATGGGATACTGGGAGAAGATAGGGAACAGAAAAATAGAGCAAAGACAAGAAACAGAGCTAATGCAAACAATCAAATATGAACATGTCTTTCCCCTCTTAAAGACATGTGACTTCTCTCCTCTTGAACACCAAGCATCTGGGGTTTCTACACTCTCCCCCTGAGTATTCTCTCCCCTTATAAGAATGATTAAGCTTTTGATGTGATCTCTCTCTCTCTCCCCCTTTGACATCAATTTCCAAGAAGGGTTCTTTTGGATTTTTGTTTCAAATGGGTTTGGTCCTTGAGTCACAGAGCAAAGCAGCAAGTCGAATGTGATGCTGGTAGAGGACAAGAATCACTGAGTGGAGCTGGAGTAAAAAAATGCAGGAACAAAGCTTCTCTAAGATGGAATAACATACCTTGGTATCTTGATCATTGGTCATACTCATCGTTTAAGCTCAAAATGGGGTTACCATTTTTCGTTTACGCATCTTGATGTATTCACATCTTGTTGAGTTGCTTTGACCCATGACTTGGAGCAAAGCTTCTCTAAGATGGAATAACATACCTTGGGTGGTGGTGTTGATCTTGATCATGTAGTTGAACTTGTGTGGGATGCTCAAGGTCGATGTAGCTCATCAAGAGTTGGGAGCACCAGTTGGAATTTGAGTTCATCTACCTACATGGGTTAGTCTTGCAAGGAAGAGCACTTGTGTATCCAAAATGACAATTATAAGACTTAATATGGAATTGTCAAAGGATATGTTTGAGGGGTTTCGTGCTTCCTTGTCTTCAACCACCATTGTGTAGAGACTTGGTGATGTAGAAATTGCTCAAGATGTGAGTGGGTTGCAATCTCATAGATTTAGATTCATCCAAGTACCTACAAGGGTTAGATAGCATGCAAGGGTGCGAATATATCCAAGACATATAAGTAGCAACAAGAAAGAAATATCAAGGATTAGTCAAAGGCTCATGCCTTGCATGTATCCAAATGGAGTTCTTACTCCAAGTTTGAAGCATCAATGATGTTCAATTCACCTCTCAAATGGCAAAAGACTTTCTCATCAAGCGGTTTTGTGAATATATCCGCCAATTGCTTATCGGTGCAAACATGCTTAAGATCAATGTCCCCTTTGGCAACGTGATCTCGAATGAAAATGGTGACAAACTTCAATATGCTTAGTTCGAGAATGTTGCACGGGATTGTGAGAAATCTTGATAGCACTTTCATTGTCAGAAAGCAATGGAACATGTTTCACATATATCCCATAGTCTTTAAGAGTTTGGGTCATCCAAAGTAATTGAGCACAACATGAACCAGCGGCAATGTATTCCGCTTCGGCGGTGGATAAGGATACCGAGTTTTGTTTCTTGGAGGACCAAGACACAAGAGATCTACCAAGAAATTGACATGTACCCGAAGTGGACTTTCTATCAACCTTGTCTCCGGCATAGTCCAAATTGGAGTAACCAACAAGATCGAAAGAAGACCTCTTAGGATACCAAATGCCAAAATTTGGTGTGTGTATTAAGTATCTCACTATCCTTTTCACAACCTTAAGATGACATTCTTTGGGGGCCGCTTGATGCTACCTCTTGAGCACTGCGTTGGTTTTCCCTTGAAGAGGAAAGGGTGATGCAGCAAAGTAGCGTAAGTATTTCCCTCAGTTTTTGAGAACCAAGGTATCAATCCAGTAGGAGGCTACGTGCGAGTCCCACGCACCTACACAAAACAAATAAATCTTCACTAGGAAGGCCGTCATCTTTCTTCTGTTGAGAACCAAGGTGTCAACATCTTTCTTCTTTTGCATATCACACAAATCAACGAAGCTATTTAGATGAGTAGCGGCATCTTCACTAGGAAGGCCGGCGAATTGATCTTTCATGACAAGATTCAACAAAGCAGCATTGATTTCACAAGATTCAGTATCGCTAAGAGGAGCAATCAGAGTGCTAAGGAAATCATTATTGTTGGTATTGGTAAAGCCATATAATTTGGTATTATCTTGAGCCATCGTGACAAACAAGCAATCCAACACACGAGCAAACAAAAAGCAAGCGAAAAAGATGCAAATGGAAAAGAGAGGGCGAATAAAACGGCAAGGGTGAAGTGGGGGAGAGGAAAACGAGAGGAAAATGGCAAATAATGTAATGCGGGAGATAAGGGTTTGTGATGGGTACTTGGTATGTTGACTTTTGCGTAGACCTCCCCGGCAACGGCGCCAGAAATCCTTCTTGCTACCTCTTGAGCACTGCGTTGGTTTTCCCTTGAAGAGGAAAGGGTGATGCAGCAAAGTAGCGTAAGTATTTCCCTCGGTTTTTGAGAACCAAGGTATCAATCCAGTAGGAGGCTACGCGCGAGTCCCTCGCACCTACACAAAACAAATAAATCCTCGCAACCAACGCGATAAGAGGTTGTCAATCCCTTCACGGCCACTTACGAGAGTGGGATACGATAGATATGATAGGATAATATTTTTGGTATCTTTGTGATAAAGATGCAAAGTAAAACAAAAGCAAAGTAAAAAGCAAAGGAAATAACTAAGTGTTGGAAGATTAATATGAAGAAGATAGACCCGGGGGGCATAGGTTTCACTAGTGGCTTCTCTCAAGAGCATAAGTATTTTACGGTGGGTGAACGAATTACTGTTGAGCAATTGACAGAATTGAGCATAGTTATGAGAATATCTAGGTATGATCATGTATATAGGCATCACGTCCGAGACAAGTAGACCGACTCCTGCCTGCATCTACTACTATTACTCCACTCATCGACCGCTATCCAGCATGCATCTAGAGTATTAAGCTCATGAAAACAGAGTAACGCCTTAAGAAGGATGACATGATGTAGAGGGATAAATTCATGCAATATGATAAAACCCCATCTTGTTATCCTCGATGGCAACAATACAATACGTGCCTTGCTGCCCCTACTGTCACTGGGAAAGGACACCGCAAGATTGAACCCAAAGCTAAGCACTTCTCCCATTGCAAGAAAGATCAATCTAGTAGGCCAAACCAAACTAATAATTCGAAGAGACTTGCAAAGATAACCAATCATACATAAAAGAATTCAGAGAAGATTCAAATATTGTTCATAGATAAACTTGATCATAAACCCACAATTCATCGGTCTCAACAAACACACCGCAAAAGAAGATTACATCGAATAGATCTCCACAAGAGAGGGGGAGAACATTTTATTGAGATCCAAAAAGAGAGAAGAAGCCATCTAGCTAATAACTATGGACCCGAAGGTCTGAGGTAAACTACTCACACTTCATCGGAGAGGCTATGGTGTTGATGTAGAAGCCCTCCGTGATGGATGCCCCCTCCGGCGGAGCTCCAGAACAGGCCCCAAGATGGGATCTCGTGGGTACAGAAGGTTGCGGCGGTGGAATTAGGTTTTTGGCTCCGTATCTGATCGTTTGGGGGTACGTAGGTATATATAGGAGGAAGAAGTATGTCGGTGGAGCAACAGGGGGCCCACGAGGGTGGAGGGCGCGCCCTGGGGGGGGGGGGTTAGGCGCGCCCCTACCTCGTGGCCTCCTGGAAGCTTCTCTTACGTAGGGTCCAAGTCTCCTGGATCTTGTTCGTTCCAAAAATCACATTCCCGAAGGTTTCATTCCGTTTGGACTCCGTTTGATATTCTTTTTCTGCGGAACTCTGAAATAGGCAAAAACAGCAATTCTGGGCTGGGCCTCCGGTTAATAGGTTAGTCCCAAAAATAATATAAAAGTGAATAATAAAGCCCAATAATGTCCAAAACAGTAGATAATATAGCATGGAGCAATAAAAAATTATAGATACGTTGGAGACGTATCAAGCATCCCCAAGCTTAATTCCTGCTCGTCCTCGTAGATACGTTGGAGACGTATCAAGCATCCCCAAGCTTAATCCCCAATCTTAATATAGCATCCCCAATCAAAAATCATAGATACGTTGGAGACGTATCAAAAATGATAAAACAGAATTTTTGATGCGGAGTGCTACTAGGCATAATTTCAATGTAATTCTTCTTAATTGTGGTATGAATATTCAGATCCGAAAGATTCAAGATAAAAGTTCATATTGACATAAAAATAATAATACTTCAAGCATACTAACTAAGCAACTATGTCCTCTCAAAATAACATGGCCAAAGAAAGTTCATCCCTACAAAATCATATAGTTTAGTCATGCTCCATTTTCGTCACACAAGAATTCTCTCATCATGCACAACCCCGATGACAAGCCAAGCAATTGTTTCATACTTTAGTAATCTCAAACCTATAAACTTTCACGCAATATATGAGCGCGAGCCATGGACATAGCACTATGGGTGGAATAGAATATGATGATGGGGGTTATGTGGAGAAGACAAAAAAGGAGAAAGTCTCACATCAACGAGGCGAATCAATGAGCTATGGAGATGCCCATCGATTGATGTTAATGCAAGGAGTAGGGATTGCCATGCAACGGATGCACTAGAGATATAAATGTATGAAAGCTCAACAAAAGAAACTAAGTGGGTGTGCATCCAACTTGCTTGCTCACGAAGACCTAGGGCACTTGAGGAGGCCCATTGTTGGAATATACAAGCCAAGTTCTATAATGAAAAATTCCAACTAGTATATGAAAGTGACAAAACAAGAGACTCTCTATCATGAAGATTATGGTGCTACTTTGAAGCACAAGTGTGGTAAAGGACAGTAACATTGTCCCTTCTCTCTTTTTCTCTCATTATTTTGGGCCTTCTCTTTTTTTTATGGCCTTTCTCTTTTTTTCCTCACTTGGGACAATGCTCTAGAAAATGATGATCATCACACTGCTATTTATTTACAACTCAATGATTACAACTCGATACTAGAACAAAGTATGACTCTATATGAATGCCTCCGGCGGTGTACCGGGATATGCAATGAACCAAGAGTGACATGTATGAAGGAATTATGAACGGTGGCTTTGCCACAAATACTATGTCAACTACATGATCATGCTAAGCAATATGACAATGATGAACATGTCATGATAAACGGGATGGTGGAAAGTTGCATGGCAATATATCTCGGAATGGCTATAGAAATGCCATAATAGGTAGGTATGGTGGTTGTTTTGAGGAAGATATAGGGAGGTTTATGTGTGAAAGAGCGTATCATATCACGGGGTTTGGATGCACCGGCGAAGTTTGCACCAACTCTCAATGTGAGAAAGGGCAATGCACGGTACCGAAAAGGCTAGCAATGATGGAAGGGTGAGAGTGCGTATAATCCATGGACTCAACATTAGTCATAAAGAACTCACATACTTATTGCAAAAATCTACAAGTCATCAAAAACCAAGCACTACGCGCATGCTCCTAGGGGGATAGATTGGTAGGAAAAGACCATCGCTCGTCCCCGACCGCCACTCATAAGGAGGACAATCAAAGAACACCTCATGTTTCAAATTTGTTACATAACGTTTACCATACGTGCATGCTACGGGACTTGCAAACTTAAACACAAGCATTTCTCAAATTCACAACTACTCAACTAGCATGACTTTGATATTATTACCTCCATATCTCAAAACAATCATCAAGCATCATACTTCTCTTAGTATTCAACACACTCATAAGAAAGTTTTTACTATTCTTGAATACCTAGCATATTAGGATTATTTAAGAAAATTACCATGCTATTTAAGACTCTCAAAATAATATAAGTGAAGCATGAGAGATCAATAGTTTCTATAAAACAAATCCACCACCGTGCTCTAAAAGATATAAGTGAAGTACTAGAGCAAAACTATACAACTCAAAAGATATAAGTGAAGCACATAGAGTGTTCTAATAATTTCCCAATCATGTGTGTCTCTCTCAAAAGGTGTGTACAGCAAGGATGATTGTGGTAAACTAAAAAGCAAAGACTCAAATCATACAAGACGCTCCAAGCAAAACACATATCATGTGGTGAATAAAAATATAGCTCCGAGTGAAGTTACCGATGGAAGTAGACACAAGAGGGGATGCCTTCCGGGGCATCCCCAAGCTTTGGATTTTTGGTGTCCTTAGATTATCTTGGGGGTGCCATGGGCATCCCCAAGCTTAGGCTCTTTCCACTCCTTGTTCCATAATCCATCAAATCTTTTACCCAAAACATGAAAACTTCACAACACAAAACTCAACAGAAAATCTCGTGAGCTCCGTTAGCGAAAGAAAACAAAAGGCCACTTCAAGGTACTGTAATGAACTCATCCTTTATTTATATTGGTGTTAAACCTACTGTATTCCAACTTATCTATGGTTTATAAACTATTTTACTAGCCATAGATTCATCAAAATAAGCAAACAACACACGAAAAACAGAATCTGTCAAAAACAGAACAGTCTGTAGTAATCTGTAACTAACGCAAACTTCTGGAACTCCAAAACATCAGCCAAAATAGGAAGACCTAGGAAATTTGTTTATTGATCAGAAGCAATTGGAATCAATATTTTATCACGTTCTGGTGATTTTTAACAATTATTTTCGTGAACATAAAGTTTCTGGAAATTTCTGCAAGATGAAATAACTATCATCCAAGTAGATCCTATAGGTTTAACTTGGCACAAACACTAATTAAAACATTAAAACACATATAACCAGAGGCTAGATCAAATATTTATTCCTAAACAGAAGCAACAAGCAAAATATCTAAAAATGAAATTGGGTTGCCTCCCAACAAGCGCTATCGTTTAACGCCCCTAGCTAGGCATAAAAGCAAGGATAGATCTAGGTATTGCCATCTTTGGTGGGCAATCCATAAGTGGATCTCATAATAGATTCATAAGTTAGTTTTATTTTCTTCCTAGGGAAGTGTTCCATGCCTTTCTTTAATGGAAATTGGAATCTAATGTTCCCTTCCTTCATATCAATAATTGCACCAATCGTTCTAAGGAAAGGTCTACCAAGAATAATAGGACATGAAGGATTGCAATCTATATCAAGAACAATAAAATCTACGGGCACATAGTTCCTATTTGCAACAATAACAACATCATTAATTCTTCCCATAGGTTTCTTAATAGTGGAATCCGCAAGGTGCAAGTTTAGAGAGCAATCATCAAAATCACGGAAATCTAGCAAATCGCACAAAGTTTTGGGAATAGTGGAAACACTAGCACCCAAATCACATAAAGCAAAGAACTCATGATCCTTAATCTTAATTTTAATAGTAGGTTTCCACTCATCATAAAGTTTTCTAGGGATAGAAACTTCCAACTCAAGCTTTTCTTCATAAGATTGCGTCAAGGCATCAACGATATGTTTAGTGAATGCTTTATTTTGACTATAAGCATGAGGAGAATTTAGCACGGATTGCAACAAGGAAATACAATCTATCAAAGAGCAATTTTCATAATTAAATTCCTTGAAATACAAGATAGTGGGTTTATCAACATCTAAGGTTTTGATTTCTTCAATCCCACTTTTATCAATTTTAGCATCAAGATCTAAAAACTCGGAATTTCTGGAACGCCTTCTAGGTAAAGGTGGATCATATTCAGTGCCATCATTATCAAGATTCATATGGCAAAACAAAGATTTAATAGGGGACACATCAATAACTTTTAGATCTTCATCTTTATTGTCATAGAAATTTGAAGAACACGCTTTCATAAAGCAATCTTTCTTAGCACGCATCCTAGCGGTTCTTTCTTTGCACTCATCAATGGAAATTCTCATGGCTTTGAGAGACTCGTTGATATCATGCTTAGGAGGAATAGATCTAAGCTTTAAAGAATCAACATCAAGAGAAATTCTATCAACGTTCCTAGCCAATTCATCAACTTTAAGCAATTTCTCTTCAAGCAAAGCATTGAAATTCTTTTGCGAATTCATAAACTCTTTAACACTAGTCTCAAATTCAGAGGGCATCTTATTAAAATTTCCATAAGAGTTGTTGTAGGAATTGCTAGGATAAGGTCTAGGATTAAAGTTTCCTCTATACGCGTTGTTACCAAAATTATTCCGACCAATAAAATTCACATCCATAGATTCATTATTATTCTCAATCAAAGTAGACAAAGGCATATCATTAGGATCAGAAGAAACACTCTTAGTAGCAAATAATTTCATAAGTTCATCCATCTTTCCACTCAAAACATTAATTTCTTCTATCGCATGCACTTTTTTATTAGTAGATCTTTCAGTGTGCCATTGAGAATAATTAACCATAATATTATCTAGGAGTTTGGTAGCTTCTCCTAAAGTGATTTCCATAAAAGTGCCTCCTGCGACCGAATCTAAAAGATTCCTAGAAGCAAAATTCAATCCGGCATAAAAAATTTGTATAATCATCCACAAATTCAAACCATGAGTAGGGCAATTACGTATCATTAATTTCATTCTCTCCCAAGCTCGTGCAACATGTTCATGATCAAGTTGCTTGAAATTCATAATATTGTTTCTAAGAGAGATGATCTTAGCGGGACGAAAATACTTAGAGATAAAAGCATCTTTGCACTTGTTCCAAGAATCAATACTATTTTTAGGCTAAGACGAAAACCAAGCTTTAGCACGATCTCTAAGCGAAAAAGGAAATTGCTTCAATTTAAAAATATCATTGTCAACATCTTTCTTCTTTTGCATATCACACAAATCAACGAAGCTATTTAGATGAGTAGCGGCATCTTCACTAGGAAGGCCGGCGAATTGATCTTTCATGACAAGATTCAACAAAGCAGCATTGATTTCACAAGATTCAGTATAGCTAAGAGGAGCAATCGGAGTGCTAAGGAAATCATTATTGTTGGTATTGGTAAAGTCACATAATTTGGTATTATCTTGAGCCATCGTGACAAACAAGCAATTCAACACACGAGCAAACAAAAAGCAAGCGAAAAAGAGGCAAGCGGAAAAGAGAGGGCGAAAAAGAGGCAAACAAAAAGCAAGCGAAAAAGAGGCAAGTGGGGAGAGGAAAACGAGAGGCAAATGGCAAATAATGTAATGCGGGAGATAAGGGTTTGTGATGGGTACTTGGTATGTTGACTTTTGCGTAGACCTCCCCGGCAACGGCGCCAGAAATCCTTCTTGCTACCTCTTGAGCACTGCGTTGGTTTTCCCTTGAAGAGGAAAGGGTGATGCAGCAAAGTAGCGTAAGTATTTCCCTCAGTTTTTGAGAAGCAAGGTATCAATCCAGTAGGAGGCTACGCGCGAGTCCCTCGCACCTACACAAAACAAATAAATCCTCGCAACCAACGCGATAAGGGGTTGTCAATCCCTTGATGGTCACTTACGAGAGTGAGATCTGATAGATATGATAGGATAATATTTTTGGTATTTTTGTGATAAAGATGCAAAGTAAAACAAAAGAAAAGTAAAAAAGCAAAGGAAATAACTAAGTGTTGGAAGATTAATATGATGACGATTGACCCGGGGGCCATAGGTTTCACTAGTGGGTTCTCCCAAGAGCATAAGTATTTTACGGTGGGTGAACGAATTACTGTTGAGCAATTGACAGAATTGAGCATAGTTATGAGAATATCTAGGTATGATCATGTATATAGGCATCACGTCCGAGACAAGTAGACCGACTCCTGCATGCATCTACTACTATTACTCCACTCATCGACCGCTATCCAGCATGCATCTAGAGTATTAAGCTCATGAAAACAGAGTAACGCCTTAAGCAAGATGACATGATGTAGAGGGATAAATTCATGCAATATGATAAAAACCCCATCTTGTTATCCTCGATGGCAACCATACAATACGTGCCTTGCTGCCCCTACTGTCACTGGGAAAGGACACCGCAAGATTGAACCCAAAGCTAAGCACTTCTCCCATTGCAAGAAAGATCAATCTAGTAGGCCAAACCAAACTGATAATTCGAAGAGACTTGCAAAGATAACCAATCATACATAAAAGAATTCAGAGAAGATTCAAATATTGTTCATTGATAAACTTGATCATAAACTCACAATTCATCGGTCTCAACAAACACATCGCAAAAGAAGATTACATCGAATAGATCTCCACAAGAGAGGGGGAGAACATTTTATTGAGATCCAAAAAGAGAGAAGAAGCCATCTAGCTAATAACTATGGACCCGAATGTCTGAGGTAAACTACTCACACTTCATCGGAGAGGCTATGGTGTTGATGTAGAAGCCCTCCGTGATGGATGCCCCCTCCGGCGGAGCTCCAGAACAGGCCCCAAGATGGGATCTCGTGGGTACAGAAGGTTGCGGCGGTGGAATTAGGTTTTTGGCTCCGTATCTGATTGTTTGGGGGTGCGTAGGTATATATAGGAGGAAGAAGTACGTCGGTGGAGCAACAGGGGGCCCACGAGGGTGGAGGGCGCGCCCTGGGGGGGGGGGGTAGGCGCGCCCCCTACCTCGTGGCCTCCTGGAAGCTTCTCTTACATAGGGTCCAAGTCTCCTGGATCTTGTTCGTTCCAAAAATCACGTTCCCGAAGGTTTCATTCCGTTTGGACTCCGTTTGATATTCTTTTTCTACGAAACTCTGAAATAGGCAAAAAACAACAATTCTGGGCTGGGCCTCCGGTTAATAGGTTAGTCCCAAAAATAATATAAAAGTGAATAATAAAGCCCAATAATGTCCAAAACAGTAGATAATATAGCATGGAGCAATCAAAAATTATAGATACGTTGGAGATGTATCACTTGATATCGTGCACACATGCACACACTTAGCATAATATCGGGATGAGAGGCACATAGATATAATAATGAATCAATCATGGAGCGGTAAACCTTTTGATCAACCGGTTCACCATCTTTGGTCAAATCAAGATGTCCACTAGTAGGCATGGGTGTAGTCATACCTTTGCATTCTTGCATATTGAACTTCTTGAATAAGTCCTTGGTGTACTTTGTTTGAGAGACACGGGTACCTTCCTTAGTTTCCTTGATTTGCAAACCGAGAAAGAATTTGAGTTCACTCATCATAGACATCTCAAACTTCTCCGACATTAGCTTTCCAGACTTCTCAATAAAGTGAGGGTTAGTCGAACCAAATATAATATCATCAACATAGATTTGGCACACGAATAATTCTCCATTAACCCTTTTACTGAAAAGAGTAGAATCTATTTTTCCAATTTCAAAGCCTTTTTCAATAAGGAACTTGGTCAAACATTTATACCATGCTCTAGGAGCTTGTTTAAGACCATAAAGAGCTTTGTGAAGTTTGTAAACATGATTAGGTTTCTTAGGATTGACAAAGCTGGGAGGTTGCTTAACATAAACTTCCTCCTCAATTTCACCATTTAGAAAAGCACTTTTAATGTCCATTTGGTACAAGGTGATATCATGATGATTAGCATAAGCAAGTAAGATGCGAATGGACTCAAGTCTAGCAACGGGGGCATATGTCTCACCATAGTCCATACCTTCGACTTGAGTGTAGCCTTGGGCGACGAGACGTGCTTTGTTGCGAACTACTTGTCCATATTCATCTTGCTTGTTGCGAAACACCCATTTGGTACCGATGATGTTGTGGTTGTTGTCGGGCTTTTCAACCAATGTCCACACTTGATTTCTCTCAAAGTTGTATAGCTCTTCATGCATAGCGTTTATCCAATCCGGATCTTCCAATGCTTCTTCAACCTTCATAGGTTCAATGCTAGAGATGAATGAATAATGTTCACAAAAATTAGCCAAACCAGTTTTAGAGCGAGTGATTCTCCCGGTTTGGATATCATTGTATATTTGCTCGATGGGATGGTCTTTGGCGACTCTTGCTCGAACTCGTGGGAGATTTTGCTTTGATCGGGGTGGAACATCTTCTTCATCTTGTCCTTCTTCTTGGCCTTCTTCATTGTTGACGTTGTTGTTTTCTTGTCGTGGTGGAGAAGGAGGTTGTTGATGTTCATCTTGGTGTACTTCCTCGTTTTCTTTGTCTTGGTGTGTCCCACTTGTGGATGCTTCCGTATCAACTCTTGGTTCATCTTGTCGTGAGGTAGAATCTTCCACTTGGACAGACGAGGTACTCTCCTTCACCTCCGTTGGACGAACCTTGCCAATAGACAAGTCTTAGATTTCTTCCGAAGGGTCTTTGTCTCCTACATGAATTGGCAATTTCTCTACTTGCGAGCCGTTAGATTCATCAAACTTCACATCTACCGTCTCTTCCACCTTTCGGGTGAAATTGTTGTAGAGACGGTAAGTGTGAGAGTTTGAGCCATAACCAAGTAGGAAGCCTTCATGAGATTTAGGAGCAAATTTAGAACGACGATGCTTATCAAGAATGTAGCACTTTGAGCCGAATACTCGATAGTATCCAACTTGGGGTTTGTTACCGGTGAGGAGCTCGTATGCCATCTTGCCGAGTAGCTCGTAAAGATACAAGCGATTTGTTGCATGACAAGCTGTCTCAACCGCTTCCGCCCAAAAGTGTTTTGGACTCTTGTACTCATTAAGCATCGTTCTTGCCATCTCAATAAGAGTCCGGTTCTTCCTCTCAACAACTCCATTTTGTTGAGGTGTGTACGTGGCCGAGAACTCATGTGAAATCCCCTCTTCGTCAAGAAAGGTGTCCACATTTGCGTTCTTGAACTCCGTTCCGTTGTCGCTCCGAACCTTCTTGATCTTCACTTCAAATTTATTTTGGGCCTTCCTAGCGAAGCTTTTGAAGATCTTTTGCACATGCGATTTATCATCTAGAAAGAACACCCACGTAAATCTTGAAAAATCATCGACTGACTAGACCAAATGAGTTACCACCGAGACTCTTGTAGGCATTGGGACCAAAGAGATCCATGTGAAGTAGCTCGAGCGGTCTTCTCGTGGTCATGATGTTCTTCACGAGGTGACTCCCTCCAACTTGTTTTCCTGCCTGACAAGCACTACAAAGTCTATCCTTGTCAAATATAACATCTTTTACTCCAAGGATATGATCACCTTTAATAAGCTTATCAAGATTTCGCATGCCCACATGACCTAACCTTCTATGCCACAACCAGCCTTTAGAAGATTTAGGAATTAAGCAAGTTCTAGGTTGAGACTTTTTAGTGAAATCGACAATGTAAAGATCACCTCTACGTATACCGGTAAAGACCATTTTATGATTGTCTCTCCGAAACACTTGGCAATCTACTTCAGTGAATAGGACATTGAAACCGAAATCAGCAAGTCTAGATACTGAAAGTAAATTGTACCCAAGAGATTCAACGAGCATGACGTTTTGTATGGAGCTATCATGTGAGATGGCCACTTTACCGAGGCCAACCACCTTACCCTTTGAGTTATGACCAAAGGTGACATACTTTCGAGGGCCGTTGTTTTCAGCAAGCTCACGAAACATATCCTTGTCTCCGGTCATATGATCAGTACATCCATTATCAAGGACCCATTCCTTTCCTCCAGCCATGTAGCTGCGAAGATTAGCCATAAGACCAAAGTGTCTCATCGCATCGTCAAGATCATAGTCACTATCATCGTCCTCATCATAGTATCCATGTTCGACATCTTCTTGTATTTGATCAATTCCTAGAGAGGGTAATTCATTAGATAAATGATCATCACAATAGTCATCTTTATGAATTCTAATAGCTTCGGATATGATATTGCTAATGATTCCAGCATCTCCTTTGGCACGCATGAGATTGGTAAGCTCAAATAGATAATCACCAAATTTAGGATCACTAGTACTCATCTTACTCAAGGCAATAGACTTATGGAGAATTTCATCTAAGTTTTGCAAGGAATAGTTTGGAAATCTTTCCTCAAGAAATCTCCATATAGTGTAGGCACACTCAAGAGTAGGCAAACATCCAATCAAGTTTCTAGGCAATCCTCTAGTGATAAGATTAACAGTTCTAAGGTTGCGGATCATGTCAATAGACTCATCAAGGATAGGATGCAAAGCATCAACATGAGGTGCACAAGGGCTAGTAATGTAATTGTTCAAATGATATTCATTGAAAATCTCAAGCATCTCATTTTTCCATTCATGAAAGAACTCTCCATCAAGAATAGGAACTCTATGTCTAAGACTCCCTAATGTAGACACATCCATCTTCCTCCAATGGTGACTAAACCAAAGCAATGGAGACCAACGCTCTGATACCAATTGAAAGGACCGAGAAGAGGTGTCTAGAGGGGGGGGGTGAATAGACTCTAAGAAGAAAAGTTGCAGTTTTTTTAATTTCCTTAAGTTGATGTGGAGTTTTGGCACAAGTTTAAACATACACAATACATATCAAGCAAGCATGGCAAGAGTGTATGAGCAGCGGAAAGTAAAGCATGCAAGTTGCAAGAATGTAAAGGGATGGGATTGGATTGTGCAAACGCAATTTGGAGACACGCAGATTTTTTATCCGTGGTTCCGATAGGTGGTGCTATCGTACATCCACGTTGATGGAGACTTCAACCCACGAAGGGTAACGCACTACAAAAAAAATACACTTCCGTGATGATACGTGTTTGTCACAGTAGATCGCGTTTTTTGTCATGCATGTACATCCATCACAAATTTATGACAGAATCAAGATAGTCATACCTGTGCTGTCGTAGAAGTGTTCCATGACATTACCAAAATTATCATCACGGAAGTGTCCACTTCCATGACGATAAATCGCGCGTCACAGAAGTGCTTTCGTCAAGGGTGACCGACACGTGGCATCCACCGTAACGGAACACCGTTAAGCTATCGGGTCGGGTTTTGGATCCGATAACCCGTTAACAGCCCCGACCAATGGGGATTTTCCACGTGTAAAATCATCATTGGCTGGAGGAAACACATGTCGGCTCATCGCTGGGACAGATGTCATCCACTCATTGGACAGAAGGTGCCTATGATACGTCGACACGTGGCACGACCCAATAGAGGCCCATTCCTGTGAAAAGGCCGGCCCGTTTGACTTGGTCAAAAGGTGGCGGGCCGGCCCATGGAAAGCCTGTTAACGGCCTGTTCGCATATAGCCCATTTACAACCCGCTAACCCAAGGCCCGTTACGCCCTATTCGAATTAGGCCCAGTAGCGTCATCTGGGCCATCCAATATGATTCCAGCCCGTTTTCACTTCTGGCCCATGTATGGCCCATGACGTCTTTCGGCCCATATGAGGCCCTATGTAACTCTTGGCCTATTAACGGCCCATGGTGAAACTGGCCCGTAATGAATAGTGTATCACTTTACACCCATTAACGACCCGTGGTGAAACTGTCCCGTAAAGAACAGTGTATCACTTTATACCCATTAACGACCCATTATTCCGTTGGGCCGTTTGCAGCCCATGTTATCTTTCGGCCTTCTCAGAGCCCATTTATTCTTGGGCTATTTTCCAGCATTCTTTTACTTACGGCCCGTTACTGTCATTTTCTGCTTCTGGGCCAAATTCAGCCCGTAGTTACAGTTGGCCCGTTTGTGGTCCGTTAATACGTTGGGCCGTTTTCATAGCGTCATCAAATACGGCCTATTAATGATGGCCTGTTATGGTCGGCCCATGAACGGACGATTCCAACTCTAGCCCGTTTACGGCCAGAATGTGGTCTGTTTGGCCAATCGATCATATGGCCTGTATAAGGCCCATTGATGATACGGCCCGTAGAAGGCCCATTGTTTCTACGGCCCGTAGAAGGCCCATTGTTTCTACGGCCCATAGAAGGCCCACTGTTTCTACGGCCCGTAGAAGGCCCACTGTTTCTACGGCCCGTAGGAGGCCCAGTGTCACTACAGTAAATATTAGCCCATGGTTATTGTGGCCTAGTTTTAAAAATAGGTTATTGCAGCCACTAGCAAACCGCAGAAAAAGAACTGCACTAACTACAAGCAAACAAATAAACAAGACAACAAGGAAATAAATAAGCAAGCAACTTACACTAGGCTATCACGGCTATTACACATATTACATCCACTGGGCATCAAAGTTCGCCACCAGTGCAAATATAGGGAACACAGCAGCATATAAACGCCGCAGCAAAACAAGTCCAGAACTGAAACCACTTCAGAAGAGCTCAAGAAACAATATCCTGGGTACCCATAATGCTGGAAACATGCTTAGCAAGCTTATTAACTTTCTCTTGTTTGGCGCTTAAGTCCTCCAGCTCTTGCTGTTGCACCAGAAAGTATGCATCTGAATTCTGCAGGGACTTCCTCGGTCCTTCGGCTTCCTGTCGCATAACATCTGATCGCTGTCTTTCAACTTGAAATTGAGACTGAAGAAGCCGAACTGATTCAGGCAACGAGTTCGAAGAGCTGGTGCCAGCAGTGGTAACCAGTAACTCGAACACTACATCAAGGCAGGACTTTGGGGTTGTCTCAGTGTCTTCAATATAGTTTTTATCAGCTTTCTTGGAGACCAACAGGGATGTCTCACTATCTTGAACCTTATCTGCATTACTTCCTTTACCATTGCATAACAGGGTACTCTTCTCCAATATTTTATCCGCGTTCTAAAAGAGAAACAAACAAACACATCTTAGGTTTACAATGTAGTATATGAAACTCATTTTGGTAAACCAGTTCAGTAGTAAGGTGGACAGGATAACAGCATGAAACAAACATATATCTATGTAGTATGGTCACTGTATGGTCTATATCATTCTAGTTTATGTTGCCAAATCAAGATAGATACAGTTCGAATCATATCTATTTAAGACAAAGCAGCATAGACAGAATATAAGTGTGGGATACTACATAGCAATAACAACACTTGTAATGTGCATGGCATGAGAACATACCTGTTTATTCAATTGAAACTGAAATCAACATAGAGCAAGTTACAACAGCAAACAGCCAAACACGTTGAAGAAACAGGTTTAAAACATACCTGTTGCGCCATTGGAGATTCAATTGCATCCTTCAAATTTAGTTGGTATCAGGAAATACAGTGATGCAAGAGCAAAGTAGTATGAACCATAGCTACGGAACCTGACCTGAGAACAATTCTTCTTCTGCTTTAAGCGTTGACTTCGGGTTCGGAGTGGTGGTCCTCGTGATTTGGGCACTGCAGTTGCCTTACTAATGCTCGTGTTTGGGTGCTCTGTGGTGGAGACGGTGCTGTGTGAACGGGAACTGGGTGTCTATCTGCTGGGGTTGGGGTTAGAAGGGGTGTAGCTGGTTCTCTGTCCAACTGGGTAGGGGTACAATCTGCATGAGTGTGGGTTATGTGTGGTGGGGCTGGTTCTTGGGCAAGTACAACCGTGGTTCTATCTGCATCGACAGGTAGCACGATCTTTTCTGAAGACCGTGTTTTTACTCCCACAGATACTGCCATCACTCCTTCCAATTGAAATGGCTGATAAACAAGAAAAAGTAATTGAATGTACAGACATTGTAAGATAGACAGGTGCAATGGATAGTAGGGAAGAAAACAGGGCATGAAATAATTCACATTTATGTTGTCTAAGCAAACAGAATAGCAGGACATAATTTCACATATATGATGGCTAATTAAATAGGATATCATGACACAATTTCACATGTGTGATGGCTAAACAAGATAGAATGACATACTTCAAAATATGATGACTATGTAAACAGGATGACATGATATAACTATACGATGTGTCTATTAAAGTGGTTGGCATGCCATAAATCACAAACATGTTGTCGATGGAAACATGATGGCATGATATAATTCACGGATAGAATGACATAATTTAAAATATGATGACTATGTAAACATGATGAGATGATATAACTATATTATGTCTTTAGAAAATGGGTTGGCATGCCATAATTCAGATACATGCTGTCTATGTAAACATCATGGCATGACATAATTCAAATATATGATTTATATACTAAGGAAGTGAGCAGAGGGCACTCACATATATGATGTGTCAACTAAGGAGATGACATTCAATATTGTGTATATGATGTAAAAACTAAGCATTGCAATACAACATATGCATTATATGAGTAATATAACCCTGCCAAGTTTGAGCATACACCTCAGGGGGATAATAGGACTGGTCATCTGCCTCTGAATCCTCCTCTGAAGAGCTATCTGTAACCAGCAAGATATCTGCTTTAGCAGGTAGCATTGTCTGCTTTGAAGACCTTGTTTTCACTCCAGATTTCTCCATCACCAATTCAAATGGCTGATGCACAGGAAGCGCAGTTGAATATACAAACATTGTCGACAAAAGTAATGAGAAATACAAAAAAATGACGGCATGATATAATTCACATATATGACGCTTGCCTAAACAGCATGGCATTGCATAATTCACATACATAATGCCTTGCAACAAGATAACATTGCATAATTCACATATATAATGTCTTGCAACAAGATGGCATTGCAGAATTCACATATATGGTAATTAGACACTAAACAGGTGGCATTCACACAAAGCATGTCTCAACTAAGCAAATGACATAGCAATGCAAGATACCATACG